>NW_028324308.1:15472500-15772500 GCF_058129835.1 Hydra viridissima | reverse complement strand
ATTTTTATAATATGCTTTGAGTTTTTAACAATATTATTTTGTGTATAAGTATCAGTTAATATTCAAATATACTTTGAAAATATTATAACTACCATTTTAGATTTTATTTCAAATTAATTGCTATACTTTCTGTATTTATATCTTCCAGATTCATAATATATTAAAAAAAGAAAAATGGCATTATCAATTAGCAAGAAAACCAGAAAATCGATTAACACTAAACTAAGTGAGTATCTTGGAGGTCCTAAAAAGTTTCTCCAAACTGATTTGATTGACGTAGTTTTCTTGAAATATTGTAAATATAGTTTAAGCGTTTTTTTTTTTTATTTATTCTCTTACTTATAATATGTTCTTTTGTCCATAATGTCATTGATAAGTAATCATGAATTATTTGGACTATTACGGCTTTGTTATACGTTACAAAGAAATTTCTGGCTAACCACATGTCAATAAAAGCTTATATTACCATTTTGTAAGCAATCAAAGCTGTCTAAAATGAATCCAAAAAATCAACCCTTACAAGTTAGGATTTCTGCTGATTTTTACATGTAAGAGCAATAACGAACAGTCCATCTGATAAATTTGATGAAAATTCTCATAAAAGTGGCCTCTTAGAGTTCGCAAAAAATCAAAGCGCGATACAAACCAGTCAAAGGTACAACGATCTACGCTGGTTAAAGGTACACGAGATGGGTTTCTTTAACAATTATCATCTCAAACCCCATTTAGGGTTAGAAATTATTATATATACTTTTCCATAACAAAAAAAAAGATGTTGGTTAATGCTAATGATAACATACATTAACCAAACAACTATTTATAACAGTTTTGTTATCAAAATAAGATAAACATGAATATTTACTTTTTAAGAGCTAAAACTTATAATTCCTCGTGGATCAACACAATCTATCCGTAACATAATATTTTACGATAAGAAGAGTCGTCATGGACTAATATTTCAAATGGCGTTTTTTCAAAATGATAATAGTAGACCAACAGGACGTAGTGACTAAAGGTGCAACGTGGTCAAAGGTACAACAGGTTCCCCTACACTTTTTCGTAGAAGTAACTTTTTACAAACTTTGGCAACAAACTTATCTGAGAAGAAATTTAGAGTATTTGAAAAATTTTTATTATAAAAACTTTTAGCAAGACTATCCAAGCTAGCTGACATGAATCTAAAACTACCAATAAACTGCATATATATTTTCCAGTATAGTGATATATCATTGTCACTATACTGGAAAATATAGAGAAACAGCCCACAACTCATGCAGGTTTTTCATCGTTTTTTGCGCTCTGCGCCATGGCGCTTTTAGCACTAGTAAACTCATGCTGATATGCAACACTATAAAGCACTCTCAAAATCCTTCTTTTCATATTTGCCAGATCTGGTTTGATGCTGCTTACAATTTTAATATCTTGCTCTAACACTTTGATAAACTTCTCTGCTGTTTCTCCATCATCAGTTGTTGCAGTGTAGATAACAGGTTTTGTAGAATATATATCACCATCAAAACACTTTATGTAATAACAAACATGGTACATGCTCTTGATATTGTTTTATATAACTATAATATGGCTGACACATATCAATTGCTTTTAAGATTTAAAATTAGCGTGTAAAGTAAAAGGTACTCTAACCATCTAATCATTGATATCATGTAAATGAATGATAATAAGATGAAATGTAACGAAGAAAAGTTTTAAAAAAAGATTAGGAAAAGACGTACACTCGAGATTTATTTACCTAACAAGTAAATAAATGAGAAGTAGGTATAGCGACAAAAACGTTCTTTCGTTTGACATTTTTACTTTAGCAGCCTCATTAGTATTGCAGTATTCTTTTTGTTTATCTACTGAATCTTATAAATGGAATGGGGTCAAACATCTAAGGCATAAAAAATGTTTATAATTTCTATTTCATGCTTGTGATAATGATAATTAGCTGATACTAGTAATTGGACAATAATGACCATATGGTGGGAGCGTCCGAGCTCGCTCCTTCTGAGATGAGCAATAAATTAACACATAGTTTAGCATCATAACTTTTACCGTATGCGACTGCAATTTTGTAAAAAATTCTTTTTTTGACAAAAATCAATGTACAATGAAAACTTGAAGCCAAACAAAAAAGTTTTTACGTAAGAAGTGTTAAGAATTAAAAGTCGACTCCTGAACTAACAAACAGGCAATCTGGATATATCCCTTGGGGATCTTACTTTACTCCTTCTTGATAGCAGCCTGCAGGGAGTTGAAACTTTTGTGGGGACGTTGAGAAGCCCTTGACTCCATATACACCCACGTTGAACATCCAAGAGGTGAAAAATCTGGAGATCCAGGAGGCCATAACTCTTTTGACCAGTGTTTCTTCCCTCATCTGTCTATACTTTGACAATCCATTTAGCATAATAGCAAACTCTTTTTGTGAAGCAAAGTTATCATTAAGGGCTTTTGAAACAATAAAACTAATATTACTAAACTTTGCCTCTGCTATTGTCTTTAATTTTATATGTTTTTTAGTCTTTTTAATCATCTTTTTGCTAGCAAATTCAACTGCAATACTTAGAAATCCTAAACAATCAGTTACTATTTGTAATGTTCCAATAGTGGATAATAATCCATCACCAGCAGCACCTAATCTCGTAGATATCAGCTGTGAGCGCTGAATCGGTATTGCTAAATTCATTAAAAAGTCTATGACATTTTTTATTCAACTTTTCTGTAATGATTTACTTTGATTCTAACATTTTGATAATCTTTTGAATTTTGATAATCTTTTGTAATCTAGATCCAAGAGCACAACCATCATCCAAGTCTTGTTCAGGAGCACTTGGTAGTGTTTCATAGACTTTTGTTTTTCATTTGTTTATCTCCATTTTTACAAATGTAAAAAAAAATTTTTACTCTAAATAATACAACCTACAAAAAGTATCACCTTTTTCAATTATTACATTCATATCAGAATTGTTCTAAATGGTGATAACAATATCATTAGCACTTTCAAGCAAAGTTTCACTTTGTAAAGCTATCTGCATTTTAAAGAAATCATTAGCATTCCTCTTGACATGGTTATACCAAAACAAAATAAAATATCCTTAGTTGTGTCAGCAGCTATTGTTATGTTCTCTTGCACATAAATCTCCCATGAAACTAGCGATGTCTTAAAAGTAAAACGCTAATACAAGTGACATAAACTTGATAGAAACTACGAATGTCACTATGGGTCAACAACTGTCACACTTTACATTCCCCAATCTTTAGGTAAATCTTTAGGCTTTAAAATGTGAACAAAGAAATTAACTTGTTTCAGTTATAGGTAAAGCAGAGGGTTTAATCATAAATAATTTAACACCAAAGTCGATATCCAAGAGAACCCTTAGTGATGAAATTTAGGAGACGGTCATTTTATTTAATTGTAGTGATGATGTGTTCTATCAAATCCCCAGAAAGAAAGTCTGTGTAGTGATTAAAAAGAACTGCAAGGAGGGTTTGAAATCTAAAAGTCATGTACTAGCCAGATGTATGCTCATGTAATTTAGTACTAATTATGATTGCCTTATTCAGATTTTTTTAAAAATCTAGCACCCAATAGATTCACAGAAATTTTGCAAGTAAACAAAAAAATATTCAAATAAACAACTTTTTGAGTTTCATCCAGCAATAATTGGAATTACCCAGTAAGATTATTAGGGCTAATATCAACTGCTGTATTGATATATAAAACTTTATCTGAGTTTTGCACATAAAGCATCTTTTATCATTTTCCATATCTAATTGTTGCACAATTCAATTTCTGTTACAAATATTTTAAATATAAAAAAGTATAAAGTATGTAAAATATTTAATAGACATGTAATAAGCTATTAAAAAAAAAAAATCATTTTCTGAATTTTATTTAAATATGTACCTTGTAAACACATACTATGTTTCAATTGTTGTTTATCCATAGTATCTACAGCAATTAAAAATCCTTGTGTGTTTTTAAAATTCCTAGAACCTGATATTCTGTAAAAACAGATAAAACATAATTATCAACATAATTATTAAAATGAAGTTTTTTGCATCTCGAAGAAAATCATCACAATGAAGTGTTCTGCATCTAGAAGAAAATCATCGCAATGAAGTTTTCTGCATCTTGAAGAAAATCATCTGGAGTAAAATGAATATCAATACTACTCAGATTCTCCAGACTTGAGCATTTTTAATATCTCTAAATTCAAATCTCTGGGTATGTTAATGCTCATACTAACATACTTTCTTTCAACCTTCTCAAGTTGTTTAGTTAGAGGATTTCTTTTAGTTTCATGATTACAGTCACATGGTTATCCCAACTTCGTCCAAGTCTCCATATTTAGAAGTGTAAAACTCAATTAAATATATTATACATTCATAACTTCGTCTTAATTCGTTGTTTATATCAGTTGAGTTACCAACAGATCTTAATTCTACTTTATGAAAGAGAGATGAATTCTTATTATCCTACAAATCAAAAAGATTTTATATCTAAAATTTTGATTCTACATCTTATACACTTGGTCATCATCATTATCATCAAGTTCAATTCTAAAAGCTTTATTTCATTTTCAATATGCCTTAAAAATAAATTTTAAGACTTCTGAAATCAGGTTCATTGAGCGTAGCGCTACGATGCTCATTTAATATTTTAACAAGATCATTATAGTTTAAACATAATGATGAAAGCTGTAATGAACACTCTGTATTTTTAAAAATACCAACCTTTTTTTTGTTTTTACAGAATATCAGGTTCTAGGAATTTTAAAAGCACACGAGGATTTACATCTAAAACTTTCATGCAAAAAGCTTTTCTAATTTTTTAAATTATCTTCAAAGAACTCTTTTATTTCTATGTAAGATTTATTAGATTTTTTTCGTAGACTCTTTAGGATATTCAATTAACTCTTTATATTTCATAATATAACTGCTTTGCTTCGAAATTATTTACTATAAAATTTTTACTTTAAAATTCTTTGTTTTAAAAGTCTTTTACTTCAAAATTCTTTGTTGCTTATTTATACCATATTCTCACAAAACACTTGTATTTTGCTTCATATGAAAACTTACATTTTAAACTGTTATTACTTTTTATTATTTGCTTTACTTTTTCATCCCAAGGTTCACATAATGAGATGTTCTGCAGTTGTTAAGTGGACAGACATGGGTGGATCTATTTTAGATGTTACAAGGTAAATTGTTAAAACTAATTTATTTCATTTAAACAGACAATTTTCTCTTCTCTACTGTTCAAAATGGCGAAATTATTTCATATTGTTCAAATTTATTTTTAGTTTTAAAACTTAATTTTTTTTTCCTGAAAAGGTTTGAATAGAATACGTAACAAAGTTTTATGCAAACAGATAAATGAGCGAGAATCCATTATGGGTGAAAACAATGGTAACAACAGAAAATACAGATCATATTGATGTTTATGTAATCTTAACAACAGGTAGATTATTAGGAGTGGGTCAGACACATTGATGATAAAAATAGTAAGAGAGTTGATCAGCTTATGTTATCATACATAGAACAAGACTTTATTAAAAATATGGTGGCAGAGTTGAACATGAATAATAATAAATTAACATTTAACAGACCCAACAACAAATAACAATTAACAGACCCAACTAGTGCACAAGATACTGCAGCTAAAAAATCATGTTGATAGTATTAGATTGTTTGAAAAATAAACAGGTAGCACAATGACTGGTGCGTTGGATAAAAGCGCTCATAAAACAACAAGTGTAACAAATTCTACTAATAATCAAGATGCTGCTACTCAAAAAATTTGTTGATAACAATAAATTGTTTGTTAAAAAGACTTGCAGCGCAATTTGTCGTAAGTTAAATATGAGAATTAACATAATAACAAGTTTAGCATATCCTACTGATGGTCAAGGTGTTGTTACTAAAAACTATGCTGATGAAAATTTTATTAAAATTTTAATGATGAAAGCCACTGATACTTACGTAAATGAATAATAGAGAAATTGAAAAAACTTCTATGCCAAGTTAATAAACATTTAAGTGCAAAAGCGACATATGATAATGCGATTAGAAAAATTTCCACACTTTCTGATCGAACTCTTACTGGTTTGAATGCAACTCAATACTGCAAATCAACATACTTTTCTTCAGATGAGAATAGTCAGAGATATTATTTACAATTCATTGGAATCATTGGATTCAATCAAATTAGTGTTAATCCCTTTTAGGCGTCTGAATTCAGATGTCTTTGAAACATCTCATATCAATCATCTGTGAGACATCTGCATACTAGATGTCTTCAAGACACCTCAAATTAGTAATCTTAAAGACGGCTACTACGTCAACGCCTTTTAGACGTCTGAGTTCAGATGTATTTGAGCCATCTCAAAGTAGTCATCTGTGAGACTACTACCTATCAAATGTCTTCTAGATATCTCATACCAGTAATTTTGAAAATGGCTAATTTGCTTTAAAAAGGTTACAAAAATATTAAAACATTTGGACTAAATTAGTGTTATGTAGAATAAATATCAGATGAGTACTTTATATTGTAAAGATGAAAAGTATTATTTCAAAAACATGCAATACACATATATGAGAAGGTACAATACAATTAAAAACTAATTAATACTTAAATATTTAGTGCAATGAATTATTTTTTTAGTTCAGTATTCTTGCATGCAGAAGCATTTCTTAATATGCTCTAAAACTCATGTAAAACTCAGTTTCCGTTGTTTTCGGAAACTTATGTAGTAAAGCGTTGTATATAAGGCGGTATATTTTCGTATCCGCAAATTTAGTTTTTTTCCTTGTTCCTTTACCAAGGGCCGGCATGTTTAAATTAGCTATTACCTTATTGCTCAGAACACGTTTCTTGATGATTTTGGTGCAGTCTTTCCAGTCGCATCCACCCACGAAGTTGCGTCAGTTAGAGTGAAAAACAATTGGTTATAGACTTTACCTCTTTTTTTTTTTTTTTTTTTTTTAAAAAAAAAGATCTACTTATGTATAACGATTCAATTAATTGGGCTTTCAACAGGGAAAGCCTAAAATTTATGTTTACACCATTAATCCCCTAAACATTTCTCTGCTGTTTTTTTTTTTGTGTTATTAGTATAAAAGTAATTTTATCTTTCCCTGTGTAAAACCCAGTTAAATGGATTTTAATACATAAATAAATAGAATTTTACATGTACTCTTAGGTCCCTAATAAAGGGGAGGGGACACTTATTTATTTTTTTGGACCCCCGGGAGTTTATTAGGCAACTAATAGTACATATGTATCTATTAAAGAATTCTTATTAACATCCTTACTTTAACTGATAGAACTGTGTCATTCGAGATGTTCTTTTCAAATCACATAAACTCATTGGTCGTGTTCACCATGTCCATATTTTGAATCAAGGAGCAGTTAATTGGACTGCTTATTGAACTGTTTCTAGTTCTGCCCCCGTTGTTGCCCATCCAACAAAGAATCTTGCGTCGAAAGGAAAGAACTGAGCGTTGAAAGAAAAGATCTGAGCGCTGGAAATCTGGAAACCAAAGAAAATATATTTTAAAAACACGGACCACTACATAGTTACAAATTCCAAAACTTAGCATAGCGTTTACAATCTTTTTGAACTTTTAAACATTGCATCAATTTGAGATGAACTGTTTTTTTAAGAAACACTAAAACAAACTGAGCGAAAAATAAATGTTACACTCACTTGATTTTGATATAGGCACAAATTCCCTATCTTCCTCATCTTCCAAACCATCGTCAGAAATGCTTACTACATCAAGAAAAAAATCGTACTTAATCAACTTCAAAAAAGCAGTTTCATAAAACAGTATTCAAGGAAAACTTAGTTGTTACTTTTAAAAGTAAAATGGTACCTGCAGATACATCAAAATAGGGTTTGATTTGTTGTCAAGGTATCTTCTGGCGTACTTCACTATTATCACTTTCAAAACCAGAAGAAGTAAGAGGTCTTTTTTTCTGGCGTTCTTTTCCACTTGATTGATAAAAAGCAGGTGGTTGTGGTAAACCCACCCTCTGATCACAGTTTTCTTCAGCCTTTTTTTCGTCATTGCTACTATCAGCTGCTGTAGTGTAGTTGCAGGTCATGCATTCTTCCTTGCCAGCTAGAAAAATGAAAAGTCCTCATTTTGATATAACAGTAAATCAAAACGAGGCCCAAGGATTATAAATTTATTATACAAACCTGGGTATGCGTCTTGGATTTAAACCCAATCATAAGAGAAAATAATCTTCACTTTCAAATTTTTAGTAATTATAATCCAGGTTGTAGATTGTTACAATAAAAACTGAAAAGACATTTGGTATCCCAACGTGAGAGATAAAACGAGCAAAACAAGGTTTTTAAAAAACAAATTTTGCTTCATTTCAAAATTGTTACAAATTGTCAACTTAATTTTCATTATAGAGTAGCGTCTCCAGTCATCTTTTGGAACCATTTTCTTTGATGAGCACAGTCAGCAGAAAGACCCTTTGGAGGCCATCGAAGTATTTCACCTTCAATCCAAACGTATGGAACTACATCTTCTTGGTTTGACAGATTTTAAGACCAATAGGCCAGTGTACACTAAGAATGATCTAAACTCAGTTGTTTTCCGACGATCTAAATCAGCTAATTGTGAGAATGTACTCCGAGATGGAGAGTTTAAGACATATTTTATCTTATTGTAATTAAGAATTCATTCTATAGAAATAGGAGATAAGAACAGGTTGTGGTAGTTCTTCAAACTAATGTATGTGGTTGTAGTACAAAATCGGATGGTAAATTTTCACTGAGCTCTATTAATTTACAGTTAATTGTTTGAATTTACACACTTGACAACCGACAAATAGGTGGACCTTGTTTCAGAAATGTTAACAATCTTTTTACAGCGCCAAGAAATACGAGGTGCTTAGAATCCAAAACAAAACATATCTAATAATAAAAGACAAACAACAAGGTTTTTAAAGAAGTTTAATGAGTAACCAATCGTTAGGAAAAAGTTTTTATAGTTGAGTTGCGCGGAAGAAATTTCTTTAAGTGGACATTAACGTCGCACAGTGGAGTATTTATACGAAAAAGTTGATCAAAAGTCGATTTTCAAAATTTTGTCAAAATCTGTTTTTATTGGTGCATTGTTAAAGCTTGATAAAGTTTGCATCCCTAAATGGTCATTTCGGTTACCCATCTCCCTCCCACCTTATTGGGGCAGCTTTAAAAATCGAAAAATTGTGGTAATGAATTCAATTGTTTTTCAACGTTCCTGTTGACGAGCATTATTACAAATCGTTTTTTGAGTTTGTGGTTAGTGACAAATTTTAAAAATCATAATGGATATTGAAAAAGAAGGTAAGCTCATACTTTTGGTATGTTTATTTTCTCTATTTTATATGTTACTGTCACATTTCTCATCAATTGTATTTGATATAAAATATTTAACGTTTTTTTTTTATATACACGATATTAAAAAGTGTTTTTGAATATCAATTAAGCCTTATTAAGCTACGAGCTTGTGCTTCACATAAAGCTTAGATATTCTATTTACCATTTAAGAAAAAAAAAGTTGCACCTGTACGCGCCCTAAGATTTTTTTAATTTTTTTAGTCAATAACGCAAAAACATTTTTTTTGTGATTAAAACTTTTATTTTATTTAATTCATATTTTTATGTTAGAATCTCAAGCAATCACAATAGAGATGACTAGACGATCACTTAATGAAATCTTGGAGCAAAGTTCCGAGAAAAAAATTGACGACAAATTCGTGTTTTTATTAGAACACCTTAAAAACATAACTAAATGCCCTGCAAATGAAGAAAGTGCACTAAAAACCATTTTTTCACCTTTTAAGTTCCAACTTAAACAAAAATGGGAAAATGCAAGCCGTAAAAGAGAGCGTTTTTTAAAAAATAGCAAACAATGGCTCAATACCACCATATCTCTACCAACTTGGACGGTGGCAATACCCGGCCGACCGTCAAAAGAATTTTGTGAATCGAGTTCACCAACGAGAAGGCGAAAAACAAGGGTTTTAAGGGAAGATATACCTTGTGAGCAGTTGATGTATGCTGCTCAAATGAGTCAGGTGCTGCAGGGAACAGTGACGCGCCTAACGTTATAAAGGAAATTTTATTTACACCAACAAAAGCCAAACAATATAGAAAAAGTGACATATCTACTGAAGATATCATTAAAAAACACACACCATCAGAAGCGTTATCAATTTTTGGTGGAAGCTGATATGACTAAAAAACAATATGAAATTATTCATGCAGCCAACAAGAATATCTGTGAAATGGAATGTTAAGTGGAATGTTATCCACCAGAAGAAACGATAACAGTTACAGAATTTTGCTCAAAAATTAAATTACAAGATCTTCTGGATCACACGTCTAGGCAATTATGCTGTTATTTGAACGAAGTTATTGAAACTTTAAATGAAAAAGAAAGAAATCATTTAGAATTGATTTCGAAATGGGGTTGTGATGGCTCGCAACAACAAACGTTTAAACAAAAATTTCAAAGCAGCGACGGCAGCGACGCTAACATATTTCAAAGTTCTTTTGTGCCCCTACGGCGCATGCCATATTGGTAACCAAAAGAAGGTGCTTTGGCAAAACCCAGCACCACACAGTTGATATTTTTGGGGATAGTGCCCTTCTAGCTAACCCGAAAAAGCAAACTATATGGGGTGATAGTGGACACATGTAGGTGTCCAGAAATGGGAGTTTTGAAATCCATCTATTACGTCCGAGAAAAAAAAATCAATTTTAAGTTGAAAATTTCCCAATTTTTTTACTGTTTCGATTATTTACTAAACAAGCCATAAAATCGAAATGGGTCATTGGAACTTCATGAAATTTTATGGTGTTGTACCTATATAGTATGGCTACCAATGTATAAAATTTCATGCAGATATCTTGCTTGGTTATCAAGTTATAGGCCAAAATGTTTTGCAAAATCATACATTTTGACAGTGTTGGTACCAAAATTTTTTAGTTTTGGTAAATAAATTTTGTCTGATTGCCCTGAATTTTTGTATGTATACTCTATAGGCAATAGGCAACAACTTTTGTTATTAGAGTTTTGGAATTAGACCATTTGCTAAAAAACTGTGGCCACAAAATCATTTAAACCACAAAATCTCCTTATAAAATTGGCAAATCAATTTTCAATGAAAATGACCAACTGAGGGGTCCATTTTGCATTTTTTGCTACCCTGAGCACCAATCGATATAAAAAATTTTAGAGTCTATTGAAAAATATCTAAAAACTGCAACTTTTAGGTCAGATTTTAGATTTTCATAAAATTTTTCGTGTAAATTTTCTATGCATTAGTATAGGTTCAAAATGGAAAAGCGATAAGTAACCATGGCTTTTTTTGCATGAAAAGCTAAAAAATAAAATTAGATTGTAAAATGTAATGGGATGCATGTACACATAACACAAATTGAGGGGTTTCCGCCCAATAAGTTAATTTTAAGGCTTCCTCTTCATGCACCTTGAGGCTTTAGTAAAGGTTCAAAGCTGAAAAAAACTTTTAGATGCAATAAAACTTGAATTTTAATCAGGTAAGCCACCTGAAATAGTTGAAATGAAGAGTTGAAGAAAACTCAAGTATTAGAGGTGAAAGCTTTTAACTCAAAAATTTTATTTTCTTCTTAAATTAATAACTTAACAATTTACTCTCAATCACAATTTAGGTTTTTTTACTTGATTCAAGAAACACCTACTTCCTAATTTAATTAAACAGTTCTAAAATAAGCTGCACAACTTTAGAATTATAAAATGTGGCGTTTTTGGCAGAGTAAGACTATTAAAGGTGCTTGCTGTTGTAGTCCACAAGGCAGTTTTTAAGTCTTAGAGCATATTCTGGATGAGATGGGAGTTGTTCGTATCGTTGCCAATGATGAGAAAAGCCTTGATGAGCTGCTTCAACTACCTGTTCGCTGTAAATTCCAAGTGGTGACATGTGGCGGTTCACAAAGTCTTTGATGTGGTGAAATACCATATGGATCTTGGGTGTAACACTAGCATTCGGGATGGCAAGGTATGAGTATTGAAATTGTTGGATTTTGTCCAAAAAGTCATCCTCAAGGTCTGATCCAAAGCAGCTTTTCACTACAGCATCAAACTTCCTGAGCGCTTCGATGAATCCAAAAACTTGGAAAGCCGACTCAGCTTCCGAAGAAGTTTGCGACAATCGTTTCCTTCAAACATGCCTCCATAATAGGGGCTCAGTTTCATGTTAAGAGAAGTTGGCCATTTTTCGGCATTGGGCCATACACTTTTCATCTTCTAAAAAATGTGGTTAACAACTCTAAGCAAAAGATGCAATTCCGGTGGAGGCAAAATGTCCAGAATGAGAGTATCATCGGCTCCACTGAAGATAGGTGGATGTTGCCAATGTGTTTTGCCTTGGCAAGAATGCTCCCTGCACTCAAGAAGCTTTTATAGTTTTCTCTGAGTAACCCAAGTGTTCTGAAGGCTCCAGCCTTCTCTAGATTTGTGAAATCAATGGTACACCAAGAGCAAGGGTGAGAGCTTGAGTGAGCTTGAAGCTCACAGAGAATGTTGGCCAGTTTCAAGTCACAAGCAACAATGGCCTTCACTCTATCGATTTGAATGAGAGACCAAGTTTGGCGGACATTCTCATTAGTCTCGGAAAGCTCTTCTGCAACTGCCACAAGCATCTGGCGCTTTACACCCGTATCTTTTGCAAGCCTGACAGTCAAAAGACGCTTTTGAGGTGGGGACTCTTTTGTGGCTCGGTCGATGACTCCCAAACAAAACTTCAGAAATCCGATTTTTATAATTCGCTCAGTTGAAACATTTCGAGATGTGCTGATTGTGCCGATAAAGTCAGTGATGTTTTTACAGTTGAGAAACATATAGCGGATGTTTCTCATTCAGCTTTAGACGCCCAATCCTGCAGATGAGACAGTCACAGTTTTCGCTACGAGTTTCCAATTTGACACGGATAGACTTGAAGTCATACAGTGATGGTAGAACAACTTCTTTGCCTTCATCTCGCTTCTTCATGATTGTCCGGCATGTATCACATATTCCTTGAGGCACTCTTGCATCACCCAAGTCAGAGTTGATGCCATAGATTTTTGACAACGCTCCGCTTGGAATGAAGTTATTTGCCTGGTGCACTTTTTAAGGCAAGTTAGACAGACAATTTTCCTCTTCTCCTCGTGACCTCTTGCATGTTTTGGTATTGTGAGAAATTGCTTAGTCTCCTGTAAATGCAACAGTATTCAAATAGTTTTATCAGTCTTGAAATTTAAACTATCTCTCAGTTGTGCAAATGGAAAAAATTTAAAAAAAAAAAAACAGGCAAAAGTTTGTAGACTTATAAGCCAAAATATAATTGATGTTATTGACAATATATGCAATTGAAACAAATCGAAACTTTACCTGTATGGAGAAATATGGCTGGTCACAAAAGTGAGGGTGAACCTGTTATTTGGAGATTGGTCTAAAATTTAAGCAATGCTTTGCCACAAAATTTAAAATAACATAATTTAATTTCAGAGCTTTAAAATATATTTGTTAGGATTAAAATAGTTTTGATATAAAAGCAAACTTTTTTCATATCTACTCTCCCTTTAGTTCATTTACCCACTTGTCATCTTACAGTATTTTATATAGTATAGTTTGCATATGAGTATAGTGCACACTCAACTTTTTAACAATAAATATCGAATACATCTATTAAACAAATATATTTTTTAAAGTGTGCACCTTTTCTTTGATATAACTTTTTTGTAATAAAAGTGCGCACTATACTCAATAAAATACAATACTCTTTACCACTTCCTACTTTTTCCGCTGAAAAACCTTTCCATCTTAAACATCATAGACCAAAAACTTTCCTCAGAAGTTGAAAATGTAAAAAAAGAATCTTACATTGATAATTGTAGTTTTGTTGAAGAAAGAAATTAGTTCCAAATGCAATAAAATCCAAGTTTTGAAAACAATAACAAGTGATTTTTTTATGGATTAACCTGAAAAATCCGTTTAAACAAAAAAATATGGAATGCCGTACATTTCTTTTTTCGGTAAAAGCTGTCTCTGTCAAATACTACCCGTCAGATTTCAACCAAAATTTACACGAATGTTCCTTAGTCTATTGCTCACATCGGGTTCAATTTTTTACTCGATAGCTCAATTTTTACGGCCTCTGTAATGCTTTTTCTGAATGAAATTCATACGGACACGATGAAAAGAGCAAATTACTTTAAAAATCTGCTATTTTAAAATCTACTTTTTTTGCTAAACCCCTCAAATTGTGTTATGTGTACATGCATTTCATTATATTTTACATAGATAACTGCTCAGGGTAGCAAATACTTAAAATATTTTCCCCAGAGTCGGTCATTTCACTCAAAAATTGAATAATCCATATTATGAGGAGATTTTGTGGTTTTAAATGATTTTGTGGCCACAGTTTTTTAGCAAATGGTCTAATTCCAAAACTCTAATAACAAAAGTTGTTGCCTATTGCCTATAGAGTATACATACAAAAATTCAGGGCAATCAGACAAAATTTATTTACCAAAACTAAAAAATTTTGGTACCAACACTGTCAAAATGTATGATTTTGCTAAACATTTTGGCCTATAACATGATAACCAAGCAAGATATCTGCATGAAATTTTATACATTGGTAGCCATACTATATAGGTACAACACCATAAAATTTCATGAAGTTCCAATGACCCATTTCGATTTTATGGCTTGTTTAGTAAATAATCGAAACAGTAAAAAAATTGGGAAATTTTCAACTTAAAATTGATTTTTTTTTCTCGGACGTAATAGATGGATTTCAAAACTCCCATTTCTGGACACCTACATGTGTCCACTATCACCCCATATAGTTTGCTTTTTCGGGTTAGCTGGAAGGGCACTATCCCCAAAAATATCAACTGTGACCATCATCTACAAGGTATTGTCAACCAATAAAAATATGTTTTATTCGGGAGAGCAAAGACCTAACGAATGATGAAATCGAATGCGTATAGAACCAAATGAAAGGCTTGAGAAAAAGTGAAATAATGAACGCTTTTGATGGTAATTTGCAAATAAAGCATGTATTTCTTTTTACTATGATAGATGGAAAAGTTTGCAATACTGCTACAAATGCGACATCAACAATGAGATGCTATATATGTGGCCAAACTTCAAAAGATTTTAATGACTTGAATAAAAAAACGACAGAAAGCCGTGAAACACTGAAATTTGGGCTATCAATAATGCACGCAAGAATCAAATTTTTTGAATCCTTGCTGCATATATTATATAAATGATTGCATTGACATGTACAAAAGTATTTTATTTTATTTTGGATTAAATATAGGGCTATAATAATAAATTTAAATTGTTAATTTCAAATTGTTTGGTTGTCAAATCATAAGCCCTTGTAGCTGGTTAACCATAGGATTTAATCCTTTAACGAAAAATAATTCATGACAACAAGTACCTAAGGATTAAGTTCAGTAATTAAGAAACCCAGTATAGGTTTAGATGCATCTTTTAAGTGTGATTATCCTTTTTTGTAATATAAATTTAGTTATTTGTCATTATGTTAAATAGTTGTAAAGTTGTAGATATTTGTAAAGTATGTAAGATGTATAAAAATATGTATTTTTTGTTTTAATATATTAATTTTTTACATTTCATGTGTGACAAATTGTTTTTAATACAATATAATGATCCTAAACCTCTTTTTACTACATATCACATCGATAATAAATATAAAATAATTTTGTTCAACTTTTCAAGTGAAAAACTCCACTGTGCGTCGTTTACTTGAAATGTTGTACATATAGTTTGAGCGGTATTTTTTATGAACGATTTGAGGTATTGTGTAATTATAAATTGAACGCGAAACTTGTGTACAGGAGATTTGTTTAGTAGAAGAGAAAATGTTGAATTTCAACGTTGTGTTGCGGCGAGAAAGTTATAGTTTTAAAACGCTTTTTTCAAATCCTGAAGTATAATTGTAATATTTAATTTAGTCACTTGACTATATATACTAATGCTATTATTAAGTCCAATGGTGGAATAGGGTGAACTACCAAAGAGAAGCAAAATATTAATCAAGATAAATAAGATTTCACTTAGCTTGTGTTTTTAATGAAGTTAAATGAACACTCTATTATTAATAAAAATTTGAAAACACAAGTTTCTTACCTTAAAGCGTAATAATAATGTTAAATCCGATGGGTTACACACAAACACACAAAACTAGCGTTTAAACTATCAGTATTAAGTTAAAAAATATGAGATTAAATATTAAGTTAAAAAATATATGAGATTAAATATTAAATTAAAAAATATATGAGATCATACACTAATGTTTTATGTAAATGTTTTAAACTATTATCATGAAAACAAATTTAAACGATGTAAAGCGATCCAAATCGTAATATAAGTATCGTTGAAAAATGTCAAAAACGCAGTATTCAGAACTTCCGGAAAGAAAAGGTGACGGAAAAATTTGGAATTCCAAATACTTAATATGCAATCATCTTTAAGGCGTCTTTTAGATGTCTCAGTTTTATCTCAGATGTCTTGATCAAGAGATGTGAGACACTAAATAGACGTCTCATAGACGTCTTGGTGCGCACTGGGTATGGTTTATTTATTTTTTGTTCATTAGTTAAAGACATATACTGCAAATAATTATGCTATAAGAAGTGTATTGTTTGGTCATGATGATGTAGTATGGGACAAGCTTTGTTGCTTTTAGTCCAAAAGGTGACTTATTTTTCATTAAATAATATATCATATGTAGCAGTACTTTGGCACTTACAGTGCTAGTGCTTTTACTCCTCATTAACTTCACTTAAAGTTCTCTTGCAGTATTTCCGTTTTTTTTACCGTTTTCACAAATACAAGCGCTACGACATAGTACACATCCACCTTAGTTTACCGCGCTCACACACACCTGCACCTTATGTTTATCTGCACCTTCACCTGCACCTTTAGATTCTTTACAACGATTTTTAGATCTAAGGTGAATGCAATGTTTATGCATTCAACATTTAACTATAAATTTGGTTATAGCTTATTGGTTGGCTTCTTGGTTGAAATTATTTTTTTATTTCTGCTGCAAAAATAAAATAATAATTGAATTGAAACAAAGCTTAGTAGTTTGACATATGGTTAAAAAGTTGAAAGTCAGTCTTGAATTTTTTAACCATAAACTTAAACATAGCTTAAGGGTTAAGCATATCTTCAAAAAAAACTGAGCCAGCTGCGGTATTTCTCGACTACTATTATTCTATCTAATAAGTTGCGTTTTACATAAATTTTTTTGGTTATTATTTTCAAGATAAATAATTTTATCTAAGTTCATTTACAGTTCGTTTGATTTTTCCTTCCCTCATTGGTTTGTTATACTTAATGCGAATAAGTAGGGATGAATGAAGACAGTTAACGTAATTTGCCCCGGGCATAATAGTAAATGGACCATTACTAACAAGAAATAAAAGTTATCAACAGTAAATCAGCATTGTGATCACTTAAATATTTGCAGTGTTGAAAATATTACTACCAGAAAACCCGGGTTCTGGCTCATTTTCATTTCAACCATAATGTAACCACGAACATTTTTCCTGTGAATGGAGGGTTTCCGTGGGCATGGGTTTTGCCTCATTTTTGCAACAATTTTATCGCGCTAACTTTTTTTACGCATGGTGTGCATTTCATGAATTTCAGGTCCTAATTTAACCACGTTTTCATTACATGAGATGATGTAATGAAATTTTTTTAAACAACATTATAAAATTAAATTTAAAAAGGTAATGCTGGAAAAGGGTGAATTAGGACCAAGCAGCAAACCAGAACCAAAATATTTACTCATTTTTTACAATCACCACAAGGTATTAACAATGTTTTGAAAGTCGTTCCCTTCATCCAATTTTTTCAAGACGTAAAGGCACAAGTGGCCGCAGTAAGAAGTGTTGCCAAATTGAACCCTTTCGCTCTTATAAAAGACGGGGCTTTCCAAATATTTAACCAGTTCGACAAGAGGGGGACTTAGCATAAGAGTCAAAGCTGTATTTTTTGTCACCGTCTTTGTACCAGCACACCCAATGAAATCCGTCAGTGCTCGAATCCCCCGTATTGACAATACCGCATTCTTTTCTACTTACCTTTTTTGGAAGCTCATCCCTAACAAAAACGCCTTTAAAGTTTTTTATTTTTAAATTTTTTACAGCCTTTATTAATTGAAAATTGGTTAAAGCCTCGTCAGGCAAGATAATTCTTTCGTATGGATCATTTTATTTACATTATTGTGTTATTTTTAATCTGTAATGTCCGTAAGCCAACGTGTAAATTCCGTCTTCTAAAATGATTCTTTTATCGTCGTCAGCGCTAAGTGCGACTTTGTTGATTTCTTCGGTGTAAATTTCGTGCAGGTGGGAACGGATGACATTCATTTTTCTGAGCTGTTGATTTTTAGTCATTAGGCAGTCTTTGTAATTTTCGTGAGTGATTTCTTTTTGGACGACATTTCTCTTGACTCCTTTGCATCTTTTGTGTTCTTTTTCGTGAAACTTGTAAGGGTATAATTTAGACCGTAGGCCAATAAATTCTTCAATCTGTTTTCCTACGGTTTCGTCTTTAAACATTCCAATGACCTTTTTGTTTACTTCGACCTTGAACCCAACGCTATGAATGGCAGGGTGGTTTTTATCAAATTCGCTCGTGTCAAATCTGCTTCTACATCATCAGCAATCTATTTGTAAAAATCTTCTGTTTTGATTTCATAAATGAGAGAGTAGGTGTCGGTCATGAGCAGTTTTGCACAATAAATGGGCTTGTTGCAAAAGAGTTTTGTTTTTTTCATGTGCACGGCGATCAAGTTTTCATCGAATTTCGTTTATTGTTCGATATTGGGCTTGGAAGACAATTTTGTGGCTTCTTCGCTTTTAGTCACCAGTCTGACGTCCACATGCTTTTCAATGTTTTCCATGGTTTTTCCAAAGACTGCATTGTTTATCAGTTTGAAAAAATCCTTTTCAAAGTTGGTGGTGCCAAGAATTCTTAAATGGGTGTTGTGGTCAATGTATTCTTTCATCCAAGCACTTTACTCAAATTTGATGCCTCTGTACACCTTTATAGTTTTCAACCTCAATCGTTCATACAGTTTTAAGTTCTCGTGGTGGATGACGTAATTCTTTTTGTTCTTTAAATTTGGAACAAGCTTGTCCACTTTGTTGATGGTCATTCTTTCAGGTGCTAAAGGGTAATCGTTGTGCTCGTCGTGAAGACTTTCAGGGTAATCCAAATCGACTTCTAGAATGGACGGCATGGATTTCCAATTTAAAAGCTCTTCTTCAGTCATCCATTCAAACCCGTGAGTGGGAAGAGGTTTATTCATAGCCCATCCGTACAAGTTGTTGGCGTCCAAGTACTGGATGAATTTAGACTCTTTGCTTGGGTAAAACGAATCTCCCATGTATTTATTATTCGAAGTTCCAAGCCGGTTTGAAATCATGCTAATTCCACCGCATATTCCTTTCTCAATCATTAGCAGCATGTCAGGATTGCTAAGAAGCTCCAAATTGATTTTCGTCTTTTTCAAGCAAACGTCCCATGCTAATCCGGGAGAGGTGTAATACCAAGCAGGGTCAAGCTTATAATTTTTCTCACACTCGTCTCTGAAATTTTCAAAACATCCGCCAGCATTAGCACGTCAGAAATATAGTCTTAATCGCTTATTTCTTCGCCATTGAGTTTGGAAAAGAACGACTCTTCAGGGGGCAATTGCGTTTTGGAAAACTTTTCAATCGAGTCCATCCAATCATAAGGAAAACGCCTTTTCTGCGCAATAAATTAAACTACTTTCTGGAGTAATATTTGGCAACGTTTTTGCATTGGTCATTGGTTAGATTTTTAGATAAACTGTCCAAACTAGAGGCCATGAATCTGATACTGTCGATAAATCGTAATTCTCGCCTCACTTCACGTATTTCTCCATTTTCTTTCCAATCATCCACTTTGATTTCTTTTGAAAAGCTGATGTATTTATCCTCGTTGTTGAGGATGCAGTTTAATTTTCCAGCCAATTTCTTGATGAACAAGTGGCTGTCATACCCAGACACATTGTGAAAGACGACAGGGAAGAATTTGAGAATTTTATACTTCAAATTGCAATTGCTGTGAGCAGCTCCACGGTACTTTCCAGTCAATGGCAGTGGTCGCGCACTTTGTCATTTCCGAGAACTTCCTCGCAAATGTGACAGACTTTGTAGCTTTAAAATCCTTTTGATTTTCATAGGTTACGACAGCCTTTTTCTTATATTTATATTTATTGTAAATTTTAATAGTGTCTTTTTCAAGCATCTCCACAAATTTTTGTGCAACGTCGTCATTTTCGCTGGTTGCGGTGAAGGTGACAGGCTTTCCTTTATAAGCGGTTTCGTCAGAGCCTTTGATATAGTAACAGAAAGAGCTTGGAGCGTGCTTTTGGTACTGGTAGGCGTAAGACTTTTTATTATCATACTTGTCGTCCGTATCGACGGGCTTGATGAAACTTTCAAAGTCGGCATACACCACAAACGGTACTCTCATCGACCTTTCTTTGTTGGTAAATTTCATGAACGAATTTTTTTCAGGAAGTTCGACTCGGACCGAGCTGTGGTCTTGACAATAAGTCCAATACTTGGAAAGCGCTTCTTCAGAGTTGTATCCCTGCAAGTATATAACAAAGTAATATTTTTTTGTTTACTTTTTGATGTTTGTGTGGATAATAATCGACTTAGACTTGATCAAACAATAATGGTTTGTAGTCTCGTTTGAAATGAGCAGCAAATTTATTTTATTTCTTCTGTTGTAATGCTTGGATATCCTCAAAGGATAAAAGGATTTATTTTCATATCCAAAAACATTAACGCTTATATTTTCATTGTTTTTCTGAAACTTTTTGATTTGAGGAAGAGGGGCTGGAAATTCAATTCCTTCCCAATTCAACTCTTTCGACTTTTCTTTGAGCTCTTTATCAATCCTTTCGTTATTTTTATCCTTCATGTTTAGCGCCCTGGTGACACACCATTTAAAGCATTCATTGTCGTCCGTGTTGTTCATATTGGCGATTGTCTTTTTGCTTTTTACAAACGGGTCCAGCTCGATGTATGACGAAGTGCTGAGGGGATTGTAATTGATCATGTTAATGTCCATTTTAAAAATGGCGGACACTCTGCAATTTGAGCCCATCTTGTTGTACTTGGTCATACTCTCCAGGATTTTTTCTTTCGCTGTGTCATACAACTCTCCCAAATCCGTAGCCTTTAGCACAATTTCAGTGTGGGATGAAAAAGGAACAATTTTGAATGGTTTCATCACCAGTAATAATGCTTACACATTTCATGTCGCACGTCAAAAAAAGTCGCACTTTTTTATTTATGTTTCGCTCATGACTTTTATCGCTGCCTCTCTTACCAAGTCTGAAAAGGCGGAGGCGTCTTAATGATTTCTTTCAGGGCTATAAGAAAATTGTTTAACAACGCGGTCCACTGCATTATCGGTCAATTCAAACTTTATTCGTGATTTGCTGAATACAATTGATTTTAGATACTTTATTCTTTTTTCAACACCGTCTCTTGCTTCGCTCACTGTTTTCTTCACCGCCTCTGGAACGTATGGATCAATCGATACAAGCACGCGGTTGAAACTGTTGGTGACCACATTTCTGACAGTCGCTGTCAGCCTTGAAAATAAACCAGGAGCAAGCACAGGTGTTGAATCAGGAACAGGCTTGTCAAGGATATATCTCGGAGCAGGCACCGGTCCTTGAACAGCAGTCCTTGGTATAATAACCACAGGATCGTCAAAAATCATTAGATCTCTAGGAGCAGGCACCGTTCTCGGAGCAGGCACCGTTCTTGGAGCAAGCACCGGTCTCGGAGGCCTAAGAGCTTCAAGGAGCGCATCCTTTCGCATCTTGTAATAATATTTTATTTTTCGCTCTTTGGCGATTTCTCGCAATTCTTTTAACGTTTTGCTTTCCATTTTTAATACGGAAGGATTTTTATTTAAGTCATTTTTAACTTTTCGCTGTTTGGCGACAGTTTTGCTTTCCATTTTTAATACGGAAAGATTTTTTTTTTGGCTACTGCTTTGTTTTCCATTTTTATAATGGAAAGATTTTATGTAAGTCAGTTCAATTTTTTAAAATTTTATGAAAAGAATTTAAAAAAGCATTCACAGTTTTAAGCAGCAGGACTACACGTTCTCATTTCTTCCGATTTAGAAATTTCAAGCAATTTTTCAACCCTTAATCTTCGTCTTTTTTCCTCATCTTCATCCAACGACATTTCATCCAACGACTCTTCTTCTGAATCAACATCTTCCCACCCATCTTCAGAGTCATCTTCAGGCTCAAGAAGCTCGTCAAGGTATTCCAAACTAAAACCCCTGATGCGAAAAATCATAATTTCAACATTCCTCTCGCTTTGTTGTGAGAATCCTTCAGCCATTGAACTGATTCTTTCATTGCATCTCTCATACTCTATCAATTCAGCAGGACTCAAGTCTCGTTCAAGCCTAATTTTAGCCATATATTCTAAAGAGCACATTTCAAAAAACAAATCAACAGATTCATCAAGACTCAAACCCTCCCGTCTCGACACGTCTCTGACCAACACTTAAATGTCATTCACAGAAACACGCTCGTTTTCCATCTTTTTAATTTGTGAAGAAATTTATTCAGCTCAAATTCAATTTTTTTTCATTTCATTTTCATTTGACTTTGTCGTTTTTTTAATATTTTAACTTTGGTTTTGTTAGAAAATTTTTCAAATAAGATCATCCTTTTTAATAATTTCGATCCATTGTCCACTTTTCCATCTCGACGCTCAAAGTCCATGTCCAGTCGCTTTTATCGCTTTGAAAATGGATTTGTATTCAATCACCTCACCCGTTTCAACATGGGTCAGTCTTAAAGAGACAGGCTTTTTTTTAACGAATTTTAACCAGGTGTACTTTGGATTGAATGGTTTTTTTGTCATATATTCTTGGACACCCCACATGCCTCTTTTCTTTTACTCTTTCCAAAATGAAATCTTTATCGATCAAATTATATTCGAACGCAAGCGTCATCAACGGCGCCAGTGTCTGTCGTTTTGGTAACACCATTTTCCATCAGCAAATTTTTCAAATCATCAGATTTTTTTTTTAAACCATCAGCAAATTTTTCAAATAACGATGTTATGTATCTCATTTTTATTATGTCAATTAAATTTTTTTAAATTCCCTTTAAAATGATTTAATAAACAGCAATCATGTTGGTTCCGTCTGAAACAAATTTCAACATTTTGTCGCAAATAACCACTGCAAATATGACGGTATTTGCAAGAGTCACTGTTCGGAATTTAAGGTTCACCACCAATTCAGCAGTTTCTGACACTACTCTCTCTTTTTGCTTGCTAATATCGACAAAGAACAATGGATACAATTTTACATATTCAAGCGAGGACAACCGCGATTGGTAAACAAGTTCGTTTGTGCCATAATATTTTTCATCAAAAGAGAATGCATTTGCATGAGCCATGACAACTCTCTTCTCTCCAAAATTCAAATCGTAATTGTAACTTGGATACTTTATTCCATTAACGGTCACGTAAAAATTGCTGACGTCAGAATGGTCAAATATAGACTGATTGACAGTTTGGCTGGAAGGCCTGTTCTGCTGAAGCCCAAGTATAACGAATCTTGGAATGCTTTTGTCCGTGATTCTTCCAAGCGACCAGGTGAATTCTGTGCAACCAGATGGAACAAGCTACCTTTCGCATTTGTTTGATTTATAAGCCACTTGAATGGGTATCTTTTCAGCCATTAAATTCATGAAATCGTTCTTCCTCAAAATATCCAATTCAACGCGAGGCATATAAACTCTGAATTTTTTAAGGTAGATCATTCCTGCACTGACGCTCTCAGCTCTGTAAATAGCATCATCATTTTCTTTCTTTGTGAAGTTGATGGTGTGTCTGAATCCATAAACAACTTTGTCATATGTTTCGCAAAAAACAAAAATGTGCTTCAAAGGAATTCTAAATGAGAAAGCTCCAACGGATTTAGTGTCTGCAAACAAGTGATCTCTCCTAACGTTGAATCCTGAATTTCCAACAAGATTAGACGTATCCATGTACCACATCTGTTTTAATCCATCTGCAAGCTAAAATCCATAAGTATATTTCATCATTCCGAGCATGGTGGTGGCTTGACCTGAATAAATGACTCTCTCCACTTGCTCTCCTGACAAGTCATAAGTGACATCGTTGAACAAATACATCAAGGCATTGTTCACTAATGCAATCTTGTCTATAGATTCGTAAAAAGCATTTTTCAACACTCCTTCGATAAGGATGTAAGCCTCTGATGGCACTGTTTGAATCGATTGGCAGTCAATTTCAAAAGTAACCGTGCCTGAAGAATTTAAATCGAGATTTGTGGGAAGGTACTCAAAAAATCAATTTTTTCAATGCCAATGTCAAATTCTGGATTTTCGGTAACTCTTAATCTGTCGGTATTTATCATTTTTATATGGAAATTAAATTTTTTAATTCATTTTACACGACACTTTCAAACAGTCTATACAGTTTCAATTGGGTCCGAAGGGTCTAAGAAGTATACACGGTTTCAAACAGCTTCAAACGGTTTCAAACAGCTTCAAGCAATCTTCATGCCGTTCCCCATTTTTACAAGGTCTTGTATTCTAAACGCATTCTTTTTTGACATTTTCTTTCTGGTTGTGGACGAACCAAACAATTTTTTATGCAATTCTTCCATAGGACTATCAGCACCATCTGGCTTCACTGTTTCAGTCTTGGCGTACACTTTCTCAATCGCCTTCTTTCCTTTATCGATGGCCACGTCTTTGGCGGTGGACATGGCAGAAAAGGCTAATTCTTTACCAGCAGGCTTGGCAGCTATAATCGCTTCTCTTTCAATTTTGCTTTTTGCAG
Organism: Hydra viridissima; assembly: GCF_058129835.1. Lineage (NCBI taxonomy): Eukaryota > Metazoa > Cnidaria > Hydrozoa > Anthoathecata > Hydridae > Hydra > Hydra viridissima. The sequence continues at coordinate 15,747,511 of NW_028324308.1, read as the reverse complement.
CATTTTTAAGCAAATTCACTGTTGCTTTTGACATGCTTGAAGCTGCCGCTCTTCTTATGAAATTTTTAATCCTGTCTACAATGCCGCCCCCTCCAACAACGTTCTTTCTCACATATCTTCGATTATTTATAATGAGCATTTTTAAAAAAAACTAATTTTTTAAAAAAAATTTATCGATGTACCTCATCAACGATATATATTGGTCTTTATTTATCTCTCCTTGCCTCAGCAGCTCGTCGCATATGGTTACAGCCTCGTTTCTCGACCCTGTATTTCCAGCATGCCAAGCAGCCACGCTCAATTCAAGCCTTTGCACGAGCGCATTAGGATCGCTGGGAAGAAAAATCACTCCACGAACTTTTTTCCTTTTCAATACGCACCATTTTTTTCCAAATGGGTGCAATGAGTTGCTGGTACTTTGGTCTCCTTGAGGCTTTCGGTTTGTTCGGCTGTGAATCAGATCTTATAGCATCACTGTTGATCAGAATTTTTTCATAATTTTGCAAATCTTCATCGGTATAGTCGTTTCTGTTTGGTGGCGTAAATTTGGTTATAAGCTCCCAAAGAACTTCTGTCCCCTCATACCCTTCTCCGCCAACAATGATATCACTTCCATCCACTTCCATTTCCATTTTTCCAATGTACATTTTATCTCCAATTTTGTTTATTTCGAAAGGTCTTTTCTTTTTTCGGTCATAAACTTCATTGTTCAAGTAATAAGACGAAATATCACCCAAATTCATGTCTAGATCTTCATGCACTGGTGGATCTTTCATGCTCTTAATCATCTTTTAATTGCTTTCGATGATAAGCTTGTAAAGCTTGCTCGAATCAGCCTGAAAATTTGACTCTAAAATATTCTCATTAAGACTGTCCTGATAAATTCTCTTTCTGCTCTTAATCACTTCCCTCACAATTTCATCCCTTTTATTCGGGTCTTGTATTTTAAAAAAAGACATGGTTTTTAAAATACGCGGAAAAAAATCATAAATAGTTTTTTACAATTATCGCGAGGTTAGAATTATTTTGTTCTATCTCCAATTTTAAAAGTTGGAAGTAAATGAGTTATTAATTCTAATTAGTAATAATTATTTTTAAAATACGCATTATTTTTTAATTTTTTTTCTAAATAATTTGCTTAAACATGAATTATTTAAAGTATAAGTTATTATTTCTTTAAAAATAAAAGTTAAAACTTTAAACAATTTTTACTTTTAGAAAAAATCAAAAACTTTCTCCCAACATTTAAACTTGGAGATAGAACAAAATAATTCTAACCTCGCGTTATGTCGATTGAAAAAACTAATTTTTTTTGAATATTTTGTTGAACGCTTGAATCGCGTTCAACAAAGTATTCATTCAACAAAGAGTCGCGTATTGATCAGCAACTCTTTGGTCAGTTCGTCCATGTTGCTCATTGTTTTTATTCTTATCTCTTCCATCAAGGATTTAAATTTTTGAAACTCGCCAAGAACCAGCTCGTACTCGCCGTCGCTTATTTTTCCATCCATCAACGCTTTTGAAATGAGGTTGCTGATGGTATTCAATTTTGATTCTGCAAGAACTTTCAACTTTTCATGCTTTTCCGCTTTAAATGCCAGCTTTTTGTTCACTTGGCCTTCGACAATGGACAAAAACCCCACTCCAATTGCAACACCCTCGCACGCAATCGCCGCTGGACTGGCAATAATGGTAGACAAAAACCCAATTCCCACAGTCCCCAGAGCAATGCACAAGATCTGCAGCGAATTGTCCACATTCGAAATGATTCTGAAAGCGCGTTGGTACTTTTTGCTGAGAGCCATTCTCTTTGCTTTTTCATCCTCCATTTCTTTTTGGATCTCGCTTATTTTTTGAAGACGGTAAACATGCCCTTCATCCGCCGGAGCCGTTGAAATAACCGGATAAATTTTATCTGTGTTTTTAAATATTTCTACTTTTTTAATCAATTCATTATTTTAATTCAAATCAATGTGATTAATTTTACAAATTTTTTCGCCTTTTTTAACAATGACGTCCTGATTACTGTAATTGTGAACATCCATAATAACTTCATCTACAGACTATGAAATAACAACATCGTTTTTTCTGTAATTCAATTGTTCGCTGATTTTATTCGTCAAAGTGACGACTGCAATACCTTTCTCCAAATTCAGTCCGACTGACAACGATATTGTCGTGTGCGAGAGAGCGACAAATCTAATGTCTTTCTGAGCAAAAATCTCGTGCAGTCCGTTAACGTTGTAGTAGTTAGGATGATCCAACTTTTTTATGGGCACAATAATTTTGCTCGGTCTTCTTTGCTCTAACTCTCTAATCCTCTCTTCCAAATGGCTCAATTGCAAATCCAAACTGTAGACTTCTGCTGAGGCAACATTTTTAAAAAATTTGTGAGGAGCATGCATTTTAACATATTAAAAAGAGATTTTTTAGATCATTTTTCAAACTGATCAATTCTTATTATCCACCCAAGAGTTGAATGAGTCTGGATATCCTTGCCATTTGACCAATGATCTTTTCTTTTGCTTTCGAATGATTTTTTCAATTCTGAATATGTCTTGATGGGTCTTTTGCATTTCCTGCTCGTAAAAAGTGCCTTGAATTTCTTCACCATTAGCGTCAACGATTTTATATGTGGGTGGATCTGTGTACTGAATTTTTGACACCGTGAAAACCTCCTCAGTCCATCTCGGTGTATATCCTTTTTCAAAATTGGACTTCTTTTTAGTAATCCTCACTTTGTCGCCCATGGAAAATTTTGGTTGTTGTATTTCTGTTTGCACCTTTCCATACAGGTTCATCCAGACATTGTTTTTGTTCTTTTCTTCGCTGGCTTCAGCAGGAGTCATTTTAATGGAAGAGTGCTTTGTGTTGTTGTAGCTGCTCACCATTTCATTTAAAACGTCAATGTATTTATTGGTGTTGTTGGCTGAAAAGTATTTAAACATTTTCTCTTTCATCGTTCTATTCCATCGTTCGACGACGCAACTTTTCTCTTCTTTTTCAGTGGAATATAATTGCACACCCAGCGCTTTCACATGCTTGTTATAAAATTCTTTTCCCTTATCAACCCACATTTTAGAGCACCTTCTTTCTTCAACGATTTTACTTAAAGCGTCAGCCACATCAAGACCCGTTTTACTTTTTAAGGGTGCGATCCATCCATACTTTGAAAACACATCAATTACCATGAGTAAGTATTTTACACCGTGGTTGAATTTTGAAAACGATTGCATGTCGACCAAATCTGCGGCCCATACTTCATCAATGTCCTTCACAATCACCCTTCTTCTTTTGAAATGGTGAATTACTAATTTGTGAAGCTCCTCAGCAAGCTGATCCGTCCATTTCAGATCGCTCGTGGACTTACCCAATCCAAATTTAGCTTTGGCTTTGATGATTGGAGTAACAAGTTTTCTCTCGTTGATTTCTTTTGGCGTGGGGTTGGGTATGGAATTCAATTCTTCAAGCATCATTTCATCCGCCACATTCCTGTTTTGCCTGTCGCTGAAATATTTGTAACCAAGGTCATGGTGATACGCTGCATTGTCCACTCTGTCCACGGGTTTGCTCCACTCCTAATACATGTCGGTGGAAGTCAGTCTCTTGTCCAAATTTGTGCCAGGCCCTGCAAATTTCATACCCGGAATGTGCATTTCTCCTGGAAACTTTGCCCATGGAAGCTTGATTTTGCTGGACAGTTTATTTAACGATTCCACCAAGTCGCCTCCTTTTGTGGATCCGTGAGAAGCAACAAATTTGTTCTTGGTCGTTCCGCAAACATCGCAAGTCCCTTTGAGCATATTTCTGTTGTTTCTGGAGACTTGGTTCCTCAAGTGAATTGTCTCGGTTTTTCTTTTGCATTTGACGTAGTACACTTTATATTTAGAAAAAGTTTTTTTAAGATAAAAATGGAAATTACCGATTTTTCATGGAATATTGGTAGGAGCAAAAGGAACAACAACAAGCTTTTACCTAGACGTATAAGAGGAATCATTGTAGGAAAGTCTGGTTATGGAAAAATAACGTTGCTGCTGAATTTGCTGCTAAGACCGGGATGGCTCGATTATAACCACTTGCAGGTGTTTAGAAAGTCTCTTTTCCAGCCTGAATACAAAGTACTGAAAAGCTCCTTCGAGAAGAAATTGCCGAAAGAGGTTATTCTTGATTTATTCAAGGTACAAGGAGAAATTGAAAAATTGAACTTAAATCCTGAAATGGTGATTGACGACCTTTCGAAAAATTATAGTGACAAAGAGGACATAGAGTGTCAATTTTTTGAAACAGCTGACGATGTGCCTGAACCTGAAGGCCTCGACGCATCAAAAATTAATTTAATGATCTTTGACAATCTACAATTGACCAAGCAAAACAAATGCGAAAAATATTACATCCGAGGAAGGCATTCCAACGTCGACTGCTTTTACCTGGCTCAAAAATATTTCATGCTCCCCAGACAGGACGATTAGAGAAAATGCCAACTTTTTTTGTCTCTTTCCGCAGGATTCAAAAAACGTCGACCATATTTATCAAGACCACGTCGCTGTAGACATGAAAAAAGAAGAGTTTAAAATGTTCTGCAAGCACTGCTGGTCTCAACCCCACGGATTTGTCGTCATCGACTTGTCCTCCAAAAAGAATAATGGAAAATACAGAAGTGGATTTGACGATTTTTATTTTCCAAAAAATACATTTTAAAAAAATGATGCTTAATGACAAAATGCCAGGAATTATAATCGATGTGGATGGAAAATCAGGCGTGATCACAACAGATTTTATAGATAAAATCGTTTTTGACAAAGGGAAAAGTTATGAAATGGTTTTCTCGGTCTTGAGACGTACAACAGGATTTCAAATGTCAACAGCAAAAACAATTCTTTCAGATACAGCATGAACAATCGATACAATTGGGAAAACATTGTCATTCCTGATGGAAGTTACGACATTAAAGATATCAATGAGTATTTACAAAAGTCTATTTCAAGCACAATAAAAAACTATGCGGCTCAACGTGGAAGTTATGTTGCTGCAAATAAAATTAATTACTCTCCAAACAACATTCAAATTGGAATCAAACCTAATACTTTAAAATCAACCATTAAACTTGGATTAAACTATTTAATTGATTTTAACGTGGAGAACAGCATCGCTTCAGTTTTGGGGTTTACTAAAGAAATTTAAATTCCAATTCTGAATACGAGTCTGACAATATCGTTAGAATTTTAAGCATTAATCCCATCAGAGTTGTCAACAACGTCATCGGGTTGTCATATATTAATGGAACCCAATTAAATTGCATTTACTCCTTTTATCCAAACGTAGGTCCAGGTTTTAAAATCATTGAAAGACCTACCCATTTGCTTTATCTTCCTGTGAAACTGTGTGAAATTTCGACAATGGTCACTCGCATCATTGATCGGAATGGAAATTTGGTTGATTTTCGTGGTGAGGGCATTACAATCCGATATCACATTCGAGAAATGAAATAAACATTTTCCGAAGTTTTAAAAAATGAGCAAATATTTCAGTGTCAAAGTAAATGTTTCACAAGGGCAGACTGACAAAATAAAAAAATTAATGATGGATGGCAAGCCTGTGAGCATCAAACTTTCATAAGACAATTTTAATGGAAAAGACGTGCTGTTCGTGACGGAAAAGCAATATGAAAAAATTGTAAACGCTCTCCATCGAGGAGTCGGAGTGACCTTTAAAATGAGCAAAACTTAGGTGGAATACAACGCAAAAGTAAAAGGAGGATTTATCGGAGCTCTTCTTCCCTTATTGGGTATGCTTGCAGCAAGAGCGGCTCCCGTGGTTGAAGAAAAATGGTAATGGAATGAAGTGGAGACGGATTGTTTATAACGCCGTGGATAAAAGGAAGTTCAATAAAAGATGGAGCTTATGTAAAGAGCAGAAGAGGATATGAAGCTATTGGTTCTGGTTTGCTGCTTGGTCCTAATTCACTCTTTGCAAGCAATCCCTTTTTAAATTTAATTTTATGTTGTTTAAAAAAATTTCATTACATCATCTCATGTAATAAAAACGTGGTTACATTAGGACCTGAAATTCATGAAATGCACAACATGCGTAAAAAAAGTTAGCGCAATAAAGTTGTTGCAAAAATGAGGCAAAACCCATGCCCACGGAAACCCTCCATTCACAGGAAAAATGTTCGTGGTTACATTATGGTCGAAATGAAAATGAACCCAGGTTTCCTAATAGTAATATTTATGTGATCACAATGCTGATATATTGTTGATTACTAATCATCTAATTGCTAAGGATTGAGAGATGTGAAATGTTTTCTTTTCGAGTTGGAAACAGAAGACAGACGTTTTTATTGGCAATTTGTAACAAATGATAAATTGAGTAACTGTAAAATAAATGTTTGAAGAAAATAATTTTCTCATTTTAACTAACAATATATCTAATTAAAATAATTTTGTTCTAAAAAAAAATATTGAAAGAATATACTTGATTAAATACTCAAGAGTTTATTTAGTGAAACAAGAAAGACCATTAGTAACATCATTTCGTTTATATTTTGGTTGAGAATTTGTTATATCGTTATTAAGATTTATATTAATATTTTGTTGTTAAGCTACTGGTCTAAAGTCTAGGAGTCCTCCGTTACACGAACCACACTCAACCGGACAACACTGTGGGCAACCCAATTATAAATACATAAACACCATAACATTACCAAACAAAACAAATAAATTCCCCAAAGACTAAAACATGACTCCGCCTTCACAAAAACGGAGATCATTTCAAATTTTTCCGCTTAAAAAACCCGCAAAGCCTTCACGTTAGCAAGACTTGTATTTACGAATCAAGATCAATAAGATTTGATTTGTTTTCCTACGAAAATAAAAAATTGTTTTAGGCTTCAAACATTTTTTGCTTTGCATCCATTATTAATCGTAGTTATTTTAAAACCCTTCTCCTTCCCTTTGATAATAGAGAGCTTACGATATGAAAACTGCAACGGCAACGGAGACGACAAAGGTCTGGATCGAGCGGTTGCGACATGCAGTTGCGGTATTCCAATGAAATTAGTTACGAATTTCATTGGAATACCGCAACTGCATGTCGATTAAATAAATACTTAACTAATTTGAAATTAGTTAAGTATTTATTCAATCATTAGAGTTCTTTCATAACATTGGTGTGTCATTATTTGTTCTGAAAGTAGATAATAATTTTTATTATGAATCATTTCATTGTGAAGTTAATCGTGTAAAAAAAAGACTCTCTCAAAAACAGAGTTACCATATTGAATTGGTGGTCCCATATTGTAGAAGCTGTTCGATTTCTAAATACTTATAAGATAAGTAGTAAAAAAAAATTTATTCAACAGCAACTTTTTTCAAAACTAGTTACCAATAAAAAGTATTCTGTTGAAACAATGGTTAGAGCATTTGAGTACTTTGCAATGTCACGTGCTATATACAGTCATCTCAGAGAAGACTTTCAACTTCCTAGCATTACAAAATAAAAGTGAAGTCTATTTATGAGGATATTTATCTACAAAAGGTTTTTTCAAATTTAACAGATGTAAGATATAAAAATTGTATTCTTTTATTAGATGAAGTATATGTTAAGACAATGTTGCAGTACCATAGGAGAACGGTTTTTGGAAAAGCAGTTAAAAATCCAAGGACTAACAGTTTTAAGTTTTATGGTAGTAACTTTGTTTGGTGGACCCAAATTTTTATGTAAAATGCTTCTTGTGTGTAAAGTCGATTCAAATTCAAAAATGTTTGATATTTGACAACTTATGAGAACAAGAAAAAAATATTATCTATAGACGTCAAAACGATTCTGATTTACATAGCCAGATATATTGTCAGAAATGATAAAGATTCGGATGACTCGCATTTTTATTATGAGAAATTCACAGATTTTACTGAGAAAATCAATTGTGGGGGAGTTAACAGTGCCTGGTGATTTGGTATGTCAATGGGTAATATATTACTATATGTTTCGTGAAGTAGCTGATAATACATGCATTTCTTCTTTGTGCAATCTAATGATGCTTATTTCTGAATCATACCAACTAAATATGAACAGAGACCATGGGGTTATACTTTCAGATATATTCTTTAAAAACTATTGTAATTTGTATTCTTCAAAACAAAAAATTTTGAAACTCAGTATTTAATAACACAGCCCATCAAAGAAAAAAATCCTTTTTTCTGGTACCTGAAATATATAAATTGATAATTACATTACAATTATGCAGTGAAATACTATATATATATATATATATATATCTGCATATAATGTATTTTACTTCATATTGTTGATAAAATATATATATTATATCTTATTGTGTATTGTTGATTAAAAAAAAAAAAAAGAACAAGATGTCTATTTTCTTCTGTTCAAAAAAACTCGCCTCCAGTTTATAACGTCATCGGCACAGTGAATAGGGCTGTTATAAAGTACGCCATGGTTATAAATAAAGGCTTACGTTAAATAAGATAATTAAACAATATTTAAATCGATATTTGCTAAATCCAAAATACAACGTGTAAATGAACTATTTCTCGTCAATTTAAATGCACGTCAAAGTTTGCCCCAAACCATTTTAATTATCAGTTATAAAAAATAAATAAATTATAACCCTATAAAATAGTGCTACTCACATGTAGTAAAAATTATAACACAGTCGCATTTTAAAACGTATTGAAATTACTTATTTTTTTACCTTCTTAAAATAGATTGATTCTCTCAACGAACTCCCGTAAATTTAATCAAAACTTCGCCTATCATTTTTTTCATCTTTATGTTTACATGACACCACCTTAAAACAGGGTTTCTTAAAATATTTTTAATATATTTTTAGATTTTCTCTTCATAATTGAAAATAATCCTAATAAAATAATAAACGTATGGGAACTATGATTGCTGATCTAAATTATAAACTGAAATGACTGCTCAGTTAATTACAAACAATAACTTTAAATCTTTAATGCTTAGATGCTTAACAAACCCGATAAAAAAATATTTCAAACCAGTCTGAAATGCCAATACCATCAAAGCTTCCTGATTTGCTTCGGTTATAATGTATATCAGGTAGCTTATCATCCATCCATGTTGTCAAAAGATGTAGAATATGATTACTTGCTGATACATTAACTGCTGTTACGAATACGTTCATCCGCCCTTTGAAAATACATCAATTATTGTAGGGCCATTTTACAAATTCGATTATTCTCAGTTAAAAATATTGTAAGTAGGAATTTTTGCTGCATCACCATATTTTAACGCACTTTATTACAGATTTTTAAATATGTTAGTTACTGTAAATACGAAATATCTGCATTTTGGTTATCGTCTATTTAGAGTTTTGTTAGGAATTAGGAAGCCAATGTGAACAAAGATATCTCAGCATTTCAGAAGGAATAGATTAATTACAACAAAAATTCTGATAGGAACTTGTAGGAATCCTCTGCTTTTCATTTTATTGAAACAAAACTCAGTTAACCAACGTGCAAACTCAATAAACCAGCGTATTAACTAAATTATGTTTGTCAACATAAAAGACGATTGAAACTCTCTTCTGGAAAATTGCAACAACTTTTCGGTGGACGAGTAGAGATTGTAACAAGTTAAAACAAAAAAAACGAAGTTATTTAAAGAAAACACAACCAGAGAATTTTTCAAGTAGAATCCAAGGGATAAAAAAATATTTCAAAAAAAGATTTTAAAGATATTCTTAATCGAAATGGTAGAAACGAGAAACAAATAAAAGCTAAAAAAATATATTAAATCAAAGTAAATAATCATGATTTAAGTAAAAAAAAAAAAAGAGAAAAGATTACTCCATTTCGAACAATTTACAATTCTCAATACAATATTTCTGATATAAATAATGAAATGTGTAATTCTTTACACAAGAATATTATACTTTTAAAAAAATACTAAGATTAAATAATGTAATTATTTTAAGAAAAATATATTCTAAAGAAATAAAAAAATAATTCATAAAAAAAAAGGAAAGCGACGGAATTCATTCAAAAACAAAAAAAATCAGGATTTTCGCAAGTAAACAAAAAAATCATTTTTATCCGCAGAAAAATTCACGAAGTACAAAAAAAAAAAAAAAAAAAAAAAAAAAAAAAAGAAGATAAAATCTTAGAGTTTACTTTCCTCGACTTTTTCCTCGTCAGGTTTGGGGTTTGGGTTTTCATCTTCTTTGGCAGACTGCAAAGGTATTATTTCGGTTTCTCTACTAGAACCGTAGTATATATAAGTGTAAAAGTACGCCATAATAGCAAAGATCACCGTAACTACCGCGAGTAAGATTGCGAAGAAAAAGAATTCTTCTGCCTGAAAAACAAATTTAATGTTTATACCAATGCATTTATACTTTGTACACGCAAAGAAAAAAGTTTAAGGGTTTAAATCTGGCAGAAACAGAATAAATAAAACAAACCATATCGTCCGTAAGCTTGACCCCGGCTAAAATAACTACTAAAAGATTGCCGACCGATACTGTCAACAACCAAGCTGCCATTATGCAAGATTTCATCGACGGTGGTGACTAAAAAAACTTAGTTTAAAAGTATTTTGAAGGATGTGTAAACGAAAAAAACAACTGATTTTTTTCAAAGAAGACAATTAAAGTTTAAAAGAAGCATGGCGACTATAAATCAAAACTTTATTATCACAAAATATCTGTTAGAATTAATTTGCTCTCATAAGATTCATTCTAAACAATGTTTAGTTCCAAAAGGCATTAGAAACGAAACATCGTTGCCGTAGCTCTTTCTAGAGTGTAAAAAATATTTATTCATTAAATACGAAGTTTTTAAAAGACGCACTTGGGAGTAAGCAAATTCAAGTCCAGTGATGGAGAACATTACTTCACCGAGTGTTATAACAATGTATTGAGGAATTTGCCACAGTATATTTATAGGACGAGGTGAAAGATCAGGGTATTCAAGCATTTTTAACTAAATGAAAATACAAAACGGATATAATATAGATAAAACAAAAATTAAAAGTTACAAACAGAAAAAGGCAGAAATATATATATTCACTTACCCCTTGAAGCTTCTTGTTTGGCTGAATTACTACAGTATATATACCGCCATTTCCAAAAGAGATAGAGCGCTTGTATGGATAGAAATACAGTTTTAAATCATAAATCTCTTTCAATCTACACAATCTTTAATTTGTTCGTATAAACAAATTACAACTGCATATATACACAACTATTAACACAGTGCATACAGATTTAGTTTTTGTTAGTGTAATTAGATTTGAAATAAAAAAAAAAAAATCTAAAAATATACCAGTGCCAAAGCATTAACTGTTCCTGTTGGAGCAACACGAACTTTGTATGTTTTTGCAACAATATTTATGTAGTCTGGTTTTGTAAAAGGGAGGAGGTCAATAGACAATGTTTTGTTCATGTGGACTGTGACTTTATCGCTTACAGAACCTCCAGCATGCAGAAAACGAACTTTGGCATGACCATGAGGTAACGGTGTAATGTCATCTGCAAGCTACAAAGAGAAAAAAATACGGAAAATTTATACACACATGAATTATGTATATATACACACACAAATTATGTATACACACACAAATTAGAAAAAACAAAAAAAATTAGTTTTTAAATTTTAAATTTTCTAAACCATTTATCTAAAAAATACGTTTCAAAGAATTAAGAGATTTTATTCAGGTGAAAGAAAACTTTATTCAACTTTTTTTCATTAAAACTATATTTATAATTACCTGCATTACTGCAAGGTGACTGTGATTGGCACCAATGATCATTGTGTAACTTCCTTTTTCTTCTACATAAATTTTAGGCTCAGCAGTCATTCTTGGGGGACAATCCGTTGATACGTAAATATTGTTAATGCTTGTTGGAATAGCAAAATATTCAGTTGCCTACCAACAAAAAATTTAAAAAGAAAAATTATTGAACATAAAAGTTTTAAACGAAAAATAAGATAATATATTTAATAATATAATTTAAAATAAGATAACATATTTAACTTGCCTAAAAGAAACTTTTAAGCACGATTTTTTAAATCTTAATTACCTACTTGTTGGTATCCAACTGATACATTTGTTATGACCATGTCTGAGCCATATATATCTATTTCACAAGGTACTGCATTCACAAACCGATAATTGGCAAAACCAGTTGCAGGCAAATCAGCAACAGAAGATTTTGCCTGAAAAAACATAATTCTCAATACTAAGTCAAATTTTATTAGTCGTAGATATAGTTTAACTAGAAGTTGGTCAGTTATACTAAATTATTTATACTAAAATTAATTAGTTATACTAAAAAAAAATTTTTTTCTTAGAGAATTTTTTTTTTGAAAGCTTTGCTCTTGAGACCACAAAATTAAATCAAAATGAATCTCTGAATACTATTTTTTGCAACAAGTTAATGGTATAAAATAAAGGACGAAATTATTCTACATCTGGAGTAAATGCATGTGGAGTAAAATACAAACAAACCTCCATTTTTATTTGCAAAAAGCCGGCAATGACAAATGATATTGCTGTTAAGGCCATTCCAAATCCCATTCGTTGCAGAGGCCTAATACAAGAGACCCATAGTTAATCAGTTTATGTTAATTAGTTAATTAGTTAAAAAGTTAAAGGTAAATTAGAAGTAATATAATTAACAAACCTTTGGGGTTAAAAATAATTAGAATAAAGAGATTGATAGTACTTAAATGTAAATATTTATATCTATAGATAATACCCATCATCTACAATAGAATGATTTAAGTGATTAAGCTTATCAGCTATGAAGCTTTTTGTAAGGTACTAGTACTGAATTCATAAGTAAAACAAGAGGATACAAAATTTATTTCCATTTTCATTTTACATATTTCAAAGTATTTTAAAAAAGGCTTTCAGAACATTTAAAAATCATAAAATGTATTTTATAAAGAACTGGTTGTAAAAAAACCATGAACAGACTACCATAGGTGTAAAAGTAAAAACTAGAGAAAGCCATTTTTATTCACAATATGTGCTTTTATTAGTTAATATGCACATATTAAGTAATAAATAAGAAAATCTAACATTCATATTCTTGATTTTTTATGTGCATCAACTTATTCATGTAAAAGATATTCAACACTGAACCTTGTTGGCAGTAAGCTCACCTCTTGTCTATTAATTTAAAAAGAGTAACTCCTTCTAAATAAATTATGGTTTCAAATTTACTAGCTAAACAAAATATTTATGGAAAAATTACAAACTGTATAACAGGATTAAAGACAATGGGAAAAAAAAAATATCCAAAATTGCAATTGCAAAAAGATATTTTTTATTCCTGATTCTCCTTTTGTTAAAAATATAAAAATCATCCGTCAAAATTATTTAAGGTATTTAAAAAAAAATAGGTAGAAAAATTTTTTATTAAAGCAAAAAAAATCAAAGTAAAGCAATTAAATATACTTAGTTAAAAAGTTGCATTTCCGACCAACTGGATAAACAACTGCTTCTACAAATGGAATCAAGATCATCACAAACACTGGGTTTAATGCCTAAAAAATCAATTTCTTTAGTTTATTTCTTTCTTTCTTTACAAGCGTTAATAACCAAATAAACTAAAAATAAAAATTTATAGAAATAATATTTCTTTAAACTTATGGATTTGTTCATATATATGGCAGCACAAAATGTTTAGAACGTCATTACTTTTTAATTTTTATTAAAATTTTTACCTGCATTTGATCAGGTTTTACAGTTCCTAAATATCCCTGCAAAAATAATAAAGTAAAAAAAAAAAAGCAATTAACAAAAAAAAAAGCAAATAAAAAGACAAACTGTGTACAAACATGTATGCAAGGCGCAATAACAACATAGAGCCAGTTTTAACAGCTGCTTTTATGTTAAGCATAATGAAAAATTTTGAAGACACAATTCTGGATTTCTTAATTGCAGTCTAATACAAGTCATGCAACTCGCTCACCAAGTTTTACAACCTCTCTTTCCTGGAATAATAGGAAAAAAAAGTGCTGATATTCTATTTTGAGTTGATTGAGGAAAAACAGCTTCATGTAACTGTTTATTAGTACTTTTTTATTAGTACACATTTACTTCTTTATAATTGTGTATATATAGAAAGCAGTTTTAAAATTTTTTAACAAAATTGAGAAAAAAACCACTTCAAAGTTATGCTTTTTTTTTTTTAAAACCTCACTTTTGCTAAACAATATTAAATTAGATGTAACAGCAATTTATAAAGCTGGCCTTATGTTTTTGATTTTATGGCAAAGACAGAAAAAAACCAACAATATCCCCATTCATTTCCATCGCTTGCAAAGTCCACCTTGAGCCCTAAAACAATTAATTATAATACTTCTACATATATCAGAAATATATATTTAAAGAAAATAAATTACTACATATAGAGGGTGCAGAAAAAGTTCCTATACAAAAGTATAATTGAATATTTGTATGGTGTGGTTCATTCAATAGATGATGTGTTAGTATTATTTTGTTTTCAAACTTTAAAAAAACCTTTATATTTAATAAATGTATACACATTTAAAAAAATAATGATTTGACATGCTTTTTACACATTCTAAGGACCAGATTCTTACATTCTAATGTATAATTTGACTGGTTAATGAGCCTCTGCTTAATTTAGATATTTTTACAAACAGATAATTTTGAAGGCATATGGGAACATGAACTCATTATATAGTTACAAATGTGTACATTTTTCAAATTTTTACAAATATGTGCATTTTTCAAAATATGACTTAACAGTGCTGAGTGACATGAACCCCCATAGCCTCAACACCACACTGACTTCTATGATTAATGTAATATCTGCTACAGGCACCCATGCATATATTATACAAAATACAACTATATTATACAATAGCAATAGTATAAATGAAAAAGTAAAGTTTTCTATAAAATAAAATCTAACTTGTTGATCAAAGAGTGTCCAGAATACTGGCAGGGGAAGAAACATGAAGAGTACTTTGAACAATGCTTTAATATCTGATACCAGCACAGGCTACAGTTACAAGACAAAAGTTGAAGTAAACAAAAATTCAAAAAATAATTTAACATTTCATTTAACATAACAATAACTCACTGTTTTAAGCTTAAATATCATCTCAAATATTTTTGCATTTCACATGTAAGTTATGGATAATAGAGAACTCACCTATAACAAACTATTCTATTTTACCGCTACTTACAAATAAAGCAGCTTCTGCAGCTGCACATACAAATTGTATCCAGAGATAATAACAATAACTGTGCTTTATCACAAAATATATGCTTAAGGTGTGTCCTATTAAATCATGTAAGGTTTCTGACATTTTCATGTCTGACTTTCGCTTCCAGCGTGACAAAAGCACATACTGCAGTAATATATGAACCCCTCTTCCTCTCATTCACCTTATTTTATCAAAAAAAGAGTCATGCAAAACTTTTTTTTATTAACAAATAATTTGTTAAGAAAAGTTACTTTATTTTGTAATAAACCATTTAGAAGAAATTGAACTAACACTGTATTGGTCTCCTGCCCAATCCATCCAGTGATTTTTTTTCACTCCAGAACCACAATTCTTTATTCTATTTTTTAAAGCACTCTAAAATAAAAATCTTTTTATCTATGAACTGCCACAATTCTTTACACATTAAGATAAAATTAAATGCAAACTCATACTTAATTTATCATGTAATACATGCAAGTTTTAAAACAATTTATCTGCTTTAGCATTTTTACTGATAAAGTAAAAATGGGATTTCATAATAAAGTTTTTAAATAAACTTAAAAAGTTTTCCATATTTACAGTTGTTTGATAGAGGGGTAGAAAAGGGGTAGAAAAGGGTGTGAAAACCAAAAACAAAAGTAAAACAAAACTTTAAAAATAAAAGAAATAAGTATATATTTTATAAAAGAATAAACTTGTCAATCATCCCTAAATGTTTTGGCTTACCCCAACAGCTGATGAGACTTCTACAACAACATTTCCTTCTGGAGGAACCTTTTTGTACAAACTACTACCAGCAAGAAAGAGTAGCAAAGCCACAACCATGAGTATAGCTGGCACACCAAATGCAAGTGGATAGCAGTCATAGCCAAAACATTGCACATCTCCTGTATAGTTAAATAAAAAAAAAAACAAATAACACTCTTGATAGTTTACTTTGAAAAAACTCTTTTAAGATCATTTTTTTTTTAAAGTTAAAAAATTCATTTTGACTAAAGTTGAAAAATCATTTAAAATTGAAGAACTCATACCACGTAAAACAGGTGTCAGGAGGGTTGCAATTAATGAGCCAAAATTGATTGCAAAATAAAAAATTGAAAAGAAGCTTCTCAACTTTTCATCCTAATATTAAATAGAATATAATTAAGATACTAAAATACTACAACATCCTTTAAAAAACAAACTTGAAGAGCTCATATAATTTAGAATTAAGATAGCTTATATAATGTCTTCAATAATTATGTTGCTGCTAATTGTTGCAGCGGTCTTTTAATCAGAGATGCATCACTTTTTTTTTAGTGTCATTTTGAGTAGGGCTCTAACATTATTTAGAAAGATGAACAATATCAACAAGAGTTTGTAGGCATTTTATATTCTAGAAGTAGAAAACTCTGGAAAGAAGATTGTAAAAGTAGAGTAGAAAATTCCCAGAAACTAGGCTGCATTTGAAAATACATTAGTAAACCATCAGTATTAAAATACTCAAGAGGAAGCTTTAGCCCTAACATTTGACTTTAGCCCAAACATTTGACTTTAGTCCTAATATAAGCAAACTTGATTGTCAGCATCTTTGCAAAAATGCAGTGAAAAAAGTTTGCAATTATTTATTATCTAATAATATCCATAAAATAACATTTAGCTAAAGGGCAGTGTCTTTCAAACTGCTATTCATGGATAGCAACTAATTATTCTGAAGTAGTAAATTTACAGGCACTCGATCTTATTGCTTTGTGTCTAATAAAGGAAAAACAAGGAATTAGTTCAATACATAATCCAATACCTATCTTCAATTCTTTAATGTTGACTAATGCAACTTAGTTTTGTCAAGGAATCAATAAGAGATTTGAAGCAAGAAGCATTCTTAAATATTTTTTAACCTAGGCTGCATTGAATGTCGGAAATTGAGGATCTTTTTTGAGGTTTCTCTTTTGCTTTTAGATCCTGTCAATAATGCTTTATGTACATTAGAAAAGTTTAGCTATCTGCTTTTTTTTTTACTTATATTTAATTGTTGTGCATATTTAATATGATAATCTTAATGGTATTTTTGCACACATTAAAATAGCTCATATTGGCCACATATTTTCTTTACTATTGGAAATGTTTCTTATATTTGATTTAATTAACAGAAACACTTTCTTCTAAAAAATAAAAGTTAATTTAAGCAGCATTTTTTACAATGGATGCTGACTGTATTTAGCAAACGTGCAAAAAATTAATAAAACTCTATTACAACTAAAAAAACACAAACACAAACCATGAAAATGTCATTTAAGTTAAACTGACTTTATAAGAATGCTATGCTAATCTTGTAAATGATCCCAACAAATATAAAAAAACAGAATTCAAATTATAGTGTTAGGAAAATGTAAAGATGTTTTTTTTCAAATATTTTTATATTTGTACAGGTTTGTGGACAAGGATTCCCTGAAAATTTATTCCTGGACAATAACTCTAATTGGTATTAATCACCTGTACATTAACATTCCTCCCACCAATCATCCTTGAAAATAACTATTTTTCCTCTAGGTTATTGTCCAAGATAATTTATTGGCTTAAGGATTAAAATCCTTAAGGATGATTCTTTGGGGGTAATTGTATTTGAAACTTATTCTCCTCTTCAGATACAAGAATTAAGTAATTTTAAAAATTCTCAAAACAATTTTTTGAAATGTTATTTTACTATTGGATCTACTTAAGTTAACAAATCATACTCAGTAGAAAAAGGTAAATAAAAAATGTATTTTATAACCTGCCCAGCTTCAAACTGATCACCACCAAATGCTGATACGCAGGGTTTTATACCACCTGTACCAAGTGCAATTAAGATCAAACCAATTGCAGGTCCAGCTCTGTAAAATATATTTTTAGTACTAATGAGACAAAGAATGATAATTATTAAGATTAAAGCAAAAGAATAAATAATAGCAAAACTTACAGTTGCATCTCACGGAGAACAGAAGGTATAGCAGTAACTGACACAACTATATTACCAATAGCATAAATTATTGAAACATACATTATTGTTCTAAAATAAATTTTTTTAAATACTAAATTAGAAACAACTTACAATTATATAATACAGGACTTTTTAATGTCAGTTACATAAATGAAAAAATAGTGACTGGTGATAATACTTAATAATTCAACCTACTTATACTTTCCCCAAAAACTATCAGCTATAATAGCTCCAAATATAGGTGAAAAATAACATAACATATTAAATGCATGATAGACTGCAGTAGCATCATCTTTGTTCATATTCAACATACTTGTTAAATAAATTACCAAGATAGCTAGGAAGAAAATAAACATAATTTCCCCCATCATTAAATTAAATTTAGTACTGTGAGAAATCATATCAAAGAAAAAAAAACAACACAACAAAAACAACAACAACAAAAAAACTCCTAAAAATTGTATATTAGAATAAATTTAGAACTTACCATGCATGCCATAATATGAGAATCTTTCACAGAACTCATTGCCAAGGATAAATACAACTTGCAATGGATAACCAAATATGAGCTAGAGAATAGATTTAAACAATAAGATTTTGGCTTTATATCACCAAGTAAGCAAGAATAATACTGAATGCTTTATTTATACAAAGGTTATATTCATAAAAATATAATGCAACCTTTTTGCTTTTCCTTTTTAAATAAATTAGTAAATTTTTTATTCTCCATATCTAATAGATAAACTAAATTCAGGTTGACATTTTAGGAGTGCTAAGCTGTTTTCACAAGAAATACAAAGTATTTTACGCCAGCTTTCAATTTCTTTTAATGAAAAAGTATCTGATGTTTGTGTAAGAAAAAGAATATTTCTGCAAAGCAAAAGAAAAACTGTTAGGCTTTTTTTTTATCTATAGAAATATTACATTAAAAAGGTTTTGAGTTAGCAGATCCCTATTTGCTTTAAATGATTCAAATATCTATATTGCATTTTATATAAGCAAATTTTCTATATAAAAATCTATATTAGTAAATAAGTAAGGCTTTAAATCCAATAACTGATAAGTCTTTTAATTTGCTAGTACAAAATGCAATTTAAAGAATTTATTTTAATCATAAATATATAAATTACAAGTATAAAACCCTTTAAAAAATTTCTGGTAATGCATTTGCTGTCTATTTTAATAAACAGTTTCAGCAAGTTTTACAGTAAAGCTATGAAGAAAAAGTTATTATCGACTTTAGGTATTCCATATTCTAAGCAATTCTGACTTGCAAAGAACTTTAAAATTTTAAACTAAGGAATTTTAATGTTCTACTGAACACTTTCATCAAAATGCATTTTACTTTGTGCTGTGTTTTATTTTGATTTAAAGCAAAATATCCTAATTTTACATAAAGTTTATAAAAAATTATTTAGTCAAAAATAAAATTAAAATTTTTTAATCCATTAAAAAAGATGACTATTTATACTAAAATAACTTTATGTACCTTTTGCTTAGGAGCACTCTGTACTGGTTCAGCTTCTTTAATGAATAAATAAAAATATAGATACAAAGGTACATACATACATAGATCAAGTGAAAATCAATCTTACAATATATATCACACATACATATATATCATAAATTCATCAATAAATATCATTCATACATATTTATTATACATACATAAACAAAATATCATGCATACATTTTATCATACATAGGTAAATATCATACAAACATATATATCACTTGAAACTAATGAAGTTAGTTTGTGGCAGAGTAATTTTTTTCCAGGCTAAGCACATGTAAACTAAAACTAATGTTATTTTGAAAAATTCACAATGATGACACCTAAATCACATACTATCATCAAGTTCATTAAGTCTAAAACAACAACTTATCCAACCCACATAACATACTAAGTTTGCAAGCTCGTGATAGATGATTACTGAAGTTTTGTCTTAAATTAGCAAGTTCTACAACACTTTTGCAGACATTATTGGTGCAATTGATTGCTTTATATATTTATCTTCTAACTCTTATCAACTGATGCCACTTTTCTGTATAGAAGAGAGCTTTATCTTTTAAATCAAGTTCCAATTTGATGTGACAAAATCATCAGATCTTAGATTGCTACAAACCCTCTCCTCCAACTTATCAATCAAGAAACCAATAACTTTTTCTAAAATATTTTAACAAGCTGTCTTCTGTGGATCTGAATCAAGTTGTGGTGCCAAATCAAGTTGACAATTTTCAAACATGTTTCAGAAATTGTAGTAACTTTCTTTTCAACTTGAACCCAGTATGATTTCTTACCTTAATAACTGATGTGGTAACAGTACTCCTGCAACTACAAAATTGTACTTCAGTCCATTAACAGTTGTTTTTAACTTTTCAAACTTATTCACTTGAGTCCTACAGTATTTTACCTGAAAATTTCAACTTGAGTAGAGCATTAAAATTCAATTGGTCTTTAATTTTTAATGTGCAGAGTTGCAATATTGGGTGAGCATCCAGATCAAAAATTACAAAGCAGTCATACTAAGCCATACTTGAATTAACAACATTTTTAATGGCACACTTAACTAAGAGATCATTAAGATGTACTCTTCAAGCTCCCATTTCCTCATCATTGACTACATGCATCAATTAAGCTTTTAACCTTAGTCTTTGTAATAGTTCCTGTGCAAAGTTAATACCAGCTTGTTTCTTAAGCTTTTAGCTAAACTTGTTTACTTGATTCATCCAACTGAAGATAAGACAAAAAATTTTTGTCTTTTCTTAACTCTTTAAAAAAAGTCTCTCATTTCCAGTGCAAACTCAAAACAGTTCCATGTTCAAAACAAAGTAAGTAAACTTTTAAGCAGTTTGAATCATATTAACAATATTCAAACTGCGACCCTGCAGGTTCAGCATCTTCATTACTATTTCTTTCATCCTTATCTTATTCTCCAAGGTCTTTCACAGTATTCAGCTCATCCAGTGGATTACTTTCCATTTCTTTTTTGTCACCCTTTTCATGCTAATTTCTTTTTTTGTAAAAACATCACAAACTACTAAATGATAGGCATGTGCATGTGCTTGATGCAAACAGTTCACATCATCCATATTTTGCATGATTGCTACCCCATCTGTATTGCTGCTACAAAATTGTTTATAATATCAATGCTTGTTCCGCTTTTCTCAACTAGCTCAACTGCTTTCTCAAAGGGTAAGGATCCTTTGATGGATATCATTCTAAGGTTAAAAACCTTTTCTTGATCATGCAGATTCACATCTTGGAAATGTTGGATTTTTTCATGTAGTGTACTCATCCATGTCAAAGAAAATTAGGGTTCTTTACCTCTCATTATCATTTACATTATTTTTGACCTTGATTTTAATCACTTCAAACTTTTTCATGACTCAAATATCTTGTGGGCTTTCAGGGATTTTGAACTCTTGTCTAAAAATTGTTTTATTTATCTATGGAAACCTGATGTTTGAATGTCATCATGTCCATACTCAGTATTGATTATACAAAAACACTGTTTTTTACAAAAACAAACTAAAGCATAACTGATTTGTTGAAAGTGAAGAGCTTAACAGATAATTTGATTTAACATACCACTTTGATCCTCATTGGGTAACTTTTGGTAGTCTGACATCATTCAGTAAGTTGGGTTCTAGATATAAAATTATAAACAAACTATTTCTGTTTTCTTAATGAAAATATAAATGATAAAAAAAAAAAAATAATGTAAGGGGGCACTTGGTGTTCCCAGGAAAATTAAAATTGAAACTTCCTGAGATCCTGGAAAAAATGAAATTTATATTGAACCTTATCTCAATGATTTTTAAAGAAGAAAATTATTGTTAAAATACCTTCAAATATTAAACTTTTTTTTTTTACTTGGAGCCATATGATCTTCAGAAAAAAGGCAAAATGTAAACATTTATCTAAACTGCTATTCTGCAAACGTGGTTTACAGTTAAATTAAAAAAACATTTAGAAAAAGCTCATAATACTATTTTGCAAAAAGAATGCAGCAATGAGGCCATAGACATAGTTGAACTCAATTAAATTCAAATTTCATGATAAAGAAAATGTAATTGAGTAAAAGGCTGGAGCTATAGATGGGTTTTTGTATATAAAGAATTATAAAATCTAGTCAGATTTATGAGAAAAGCTACCTTCTCCTAAAAAATCAAACAGAAATTAAAAATCTTATCTGTAAATGTTATAAAAAATAGGTTAAAAAAAAATATATGATAATTGAAATGGAAAAAAAAAAAGATTTAAGTTTAATGTAGATTTAGATGAATACTTAAAACATGGCAGACGTTTTATGAATGTAAATCTTAATTTCAATGGATCTTGTGCTGAATAATTAGAAACATTTATCAAAATGAAAAAAAAAGAACATTCATATAACTTACTGTTATTTACTTATGCTCTTTTGAAAACTTATTCATTTAGCATTGAGACTGAAAGAGTGTTTAGTTTAACTGGGATATATTTTATAAAATTTAGAACTGATTTGATAGACTTTCATTTTGATGCAAATGTTTTCTTAAAAAACCACTTTATGTCACAAAAATAACTTTAAAAGCGCTATTAAGAAGCAAATAAATACAAATAATTAAATATTGCTGATATCCGAATAAATATAGGGGATAAATTTTAAAGTCTTAAAATACATGCATTCATTCTAGGAAACTTATATCCTTGAATATGCACCTCCTAATAGTCATTTTTTCACACAATTTTTTAAGTTTCAGAGTAATCTCTCCTTCAATTTTGCGCCAACAAGGAGCATTTTTTCTTATTTGACTAAAAAGGGGGAGATTTCTCTAAAACTTACTGTATTCTTTTTATTTGATTACCTGGAACTAGGAACTTTTTGAAAAATTCATTTTTTAAGAAAAAAAAATTGGGAAAAATGATATTGCTTAAACTTGTATTCAAAGTTTAAAGAAATTCAAATTTCATGATTTAAATTCAAATTCTTAACCTAACACTTTTTTCTTTGAAGAAGATAAAAATAAGAATAAAGTTTACATGATATTCTGGATAAACAAATTTAAAAATAAAGTCATATTAAGGATATAAACTATGCTTAGCATAAAAACATTTGAATATACAAATGTTTGACAATTATTATTGCTAAATCTTCTACTATATTTAAAAACTTAAAATACGAAACTTACATGCTTTAAAAGAATTCATGATAAAAAACTTTGCCTTTTGTGATGGTATTGTTGAGAAAAATATTTAACCGCCATCTTTAAAACTGCAATTACAATCGAGATGCTATTAGGCGCTTAACGCATGAATGACCGTAAGAAATAAACACTCTTGATTTTCGAGCCTTCTCATTCGATAAACTCTTAATTGAGTCTCTGTGAGTCTACTTAAAGAAAGTGGTGGTTTCAAAATAAGTAATCTCAATTTAAATGCGATAGTATTATCATATTGTGTAACGTATGAGTAACATCATTTTATAGGGTTATAAGTTATTTTGTTTTATAACTTTGATTTTTAAAATGGCTTAGGGGCAAACTTTAGTGAAATAGATTTAGAAGCAAAAAGCATTTGTTGCTTTCATTGATAAATGGTATTTTGGATAAAGTAAAGATTAAATTATCGTCTAATTATTCTATTTAACGAAAGCATCTATATATAGCTCAGTTACCAACGCGCAGTGAATCAAAACAACAAAAAAGGCAATAAACCCCTCAAAACTGTTTTGTAAATATAGTGCCCTTTTTTTAAAAATATTAACTTACAATAATTATTCATTTAAAAAGTAAAAATAGTTTTTTCGTAAAACCTATATCTTGTATTTTATGGTTAAAAAAAGTTAAAAAATAATAATATTATTTTCAAAGAAATCTGAAAAATGAGATTTTTATTTAGTAAAAATGGAGACTTTTTAATCTAAATAAAAGTCTACTTTTACTTTTAAGATGATATTTTAACTTTATGTATTTCAAATATATTGAAAGAATAAAAAAAAACAACTGCAATCTGATTTTTTTTTGTTCAACTTAGAAGAATTTTCTAAAGTAAAATAGAATATATGCATAATTTTTTGTTTTAAATATCGCTAAAAAAATGTTCCACCGAGTTCCAAGAAGATGTATGTATTTTTTTCACCTAACATTTTTACTTTTAGAATATGAAGGGATTGCAGCGGTCACCTGCGATATTGGGAGTTATTGAAAAAATACAAATGTCAATGAATCCATTAAAACCTTGTTTTCCGCCATTTTTTAACAGTAGTTTATTATATCAAAACAAATGAAAATGGCGTAAAACAAGGTTTTTTTGGGCCCATTGACATTTGTATTTCTTGAATTTGAGTTTTTTTACTTGTATAACTTGTTTTAATATATCATATACATTTTTAAGAAGCATAATTTTGTCATCATATGCTACTTGGAAGCTTGTTATAATGACTTATTATTCGATAATTGGTAACTTGAAATAGCTTTACTCAACAACTTCAGTATTTCCTGTAATATATATAATAGCAAGTAAATAGCAAGAAATTTAAAATCTAATAAAAGTAGTAAACAACAATAATAAATAATACAAATTTTTAAAGCATTATAAAAATGATAAACAATGACAATAATAAACAGCAAAAAATGTTTTTAAATATAAAAAAAAAATTCAAGTAACATTATTTACTTAAACATTAGAGGAAACTTAATGTGAAAATTGTCAAAAAAAATAATAATATAAAATGTTAAACAGTTTAAAGTGAAAAATTATATAAAGTGTTAAAAAAATGAAAAAAAATGTTTCCGATATATTTCCGATATATTATAAATATATATATAAAACTTGGCGATTCTTAAAACAATAGCTACAAAGGTTAGATCTTATCCCGAAAGACTACGTGGGTTACGAGTGGATAAATTACGATCATAGAAGGATTTATTTAATGAAATGAAATAAATCTGAAGAAATTAGCAAAGAGAACATAAGTAAAGTAAAGACTACTTTAGCTACATTTATTTCAAAAGTGAAGAAGAAACTAAAACAATGTTGTAAAAATTATGGTTCATTTATAGAAAAAGAATATCAATGGCTTTAAGAAAATCTTATGACCAATAAAAGTAGCCTTTTTGGTTCTGGAAAACCACATGAATAATGGGAGGTCTTTGAAAAGCGAAGCAAAAGTGAAAAGATAAAAGAACTAGCTGTTGAACATCAAGCTCTATTTTTGGCCTCTGCAATAAGCACATTTTTTAAAAAGATGTCAAATACGTTAGAGATCAAAAAAGTTTAAAACACTTTGGATAAAACCTTTCCTTTAAAAATGAGTGTAAAGCAAGCTCTTGCATTAAAAATGAGCACTTACCTCAGAGATAAACAATATTAAATGATTAGAAACTAAGCCCTTGGGCAAATTTATCCCCTTCTTGCAAGATGTTTTAATGGAAAAAGTTCAATACTATCCTTAAAATTTTTTTATTTCCTCTGATTTCAGCTGCTGCCATTAGTATTGCTAAAGCTGTGTTTACATAGATGGTTACACAAAATGCATAATTGCAGCTGAAATAAATGATGGTAATTCTGCCAGAAGCATTTTAAAATTTTGAAGTTTTTTTCTGAAATTACATTGATTGTTATCCTAAGTTCGCATAACATTCTCACAACGATACCTTGTGGATATTCCATTAACAACAATGAATTAGATTTATATTACCATTGAAACAGCTAAACTTATAGTGAGTTTGTATGACTGGTATGTTATGCCTCTTTCTGTACACAAACCGCTACTGCATAGTACTTCCACATTACATAAACTAATTTTGCCAATTATGGTGGATTACGTTATTTTAGTGGAAAAAGTTAAACACTATCCTAAAAATAACTATTTTTCTCTAATTTTAGCTTCTACCCATTAATATTGCTAAAGCTGTGTTTATATAGATGGTATAGCAATATCAAAAGTAGCAGCTGAAATAAAAATGATGGTAATTCTCCCAGAGGAGTATTTAAAAATCATGAAGTTTTTTCTCAATTTATGTTGATTGTGATCACAAGGTTGCATAACATTCTCATTACCATAACCCAAGATTGCATAACATTCCCATTACCATAACCCAAGATTGCATAACATTCCCATTACCATAACATATACCATAAAATCTTGTGGTAATCTCATTAACAACAATCAGTTAGATTTATACTGTCACTGAAACAGCTTAAGTTATAGTGAGTTTGTACGGCTGCTATGTTATGCTTCCTACTGTACAGAAATTGCTACTGCATAGTACTTCCACATTACATAAACTAATTTTGCTAATTGGAGTATGTTCTGAGGATGTATTGGAGTTTGAATAAATATATAAGAAATTTTAGAAAACATAAGAATTATCTAGAAAAATCATTACCAGGGAAAGTTATTAAAATGATTGTAAGATAATTATCTTACAATCATTTTAAATTATCTTACAATCATTTTACAAACACAGCTTTAGCAATACTAATGGCAGCAGCTGAAATCAGAGGAAATAAAAAAATTTTAATTATCTCACTCTAAAAAAAAACCCGTTAAAAATAACGGAGTATGTTACGGACTACTCCCTCAATATAGCACCAACGGAGTTCTCCGTTAATTTAACGGAGTAATAATTTAACGGATTCAATCCGTTACTCAAAAGTAACAAGTTAATCCGTAAGTTTAACGGATAATTTGTTGAAGTAACAAAATAATCCGTAATATATGAAAAACTATTTTGTTTATCTTGAGAAATTGCTGAAATAAAACAGTTCAAGATATTTTATACGGTGTTTAGACGGTTAGTTAATTACTAGGGTTTTAGATGGCATCAACAGCAATAAAACCTTTTGTAGAAATAAATAAAAAATAACACAAAATTGTAAAACTTCATGTAACATATTTAGCGAATTAAACATATTTAGCGAGTGTTGATCGTAGCTCAACCACTCCATTAGACATTGAACCATACTGCAGCCCATAAATATCTTGCAGAAACTGCCAAAACATGATTGTTGACGGGTGGTATTAGATGTTAAAGCACCGAAAATGCTTGAATAAACGATCGATGCCTTCTACGATAGATGTGCCGGCTTCAAGCAAGGTTTTTTCAGCTGCAATCTTTATGGAGAGAATTTTTTCTCCCTCGACCCCCTGTAATATTATCACCGGATAAGGGGACTCCAACTTTTCTGCAACATTTTGTAATCCATGCTCAGCCTAAATTTGCAATGAAACTAATTGTTATATCCGTTACAATATTATTATAAATTTTATTTATACATTTATAAATTATAATTTTTTGCTTTTTTCAATTTTAAATTTACGTGCAATGGAAATCAACTAAAAAAATATTTTTTACACTGCATATCCGAATGATTTCCATGGCTACTTCTGGAGCAGAACGTTTTAGTTTCCCCCCTTGTCGCAGAAGTGAGCATAGAAGCTTGCATGCATAATAAGCTTTCAAATCTAAAACAAATATGTAAATATAAAGAAAACGTCAAAGTGCCAAACATATCTAAAAGTTAATTCCATGCAAAATATTTTTTGAACAAAAAAAAAAAATATCTTTAACAAAAATAATGCAAACCATAATGTTTTTTAGAAGCCATTACAGCCACATCTTTGAATAAACACTATTTGACATTAAAGCATATTTTATTATTGGGTCTGAAACAGTCTGATTAAAGGTTTTGAGGATATAAACCATGCCGTCAGAATATTTTAAATGAAATTCCATATCAATCTACAAATAAACATGCTACTAATGAATACAAAACCTAAATTTATTAATCTTATCAATTTAATTGTGTTAATCTTTACAATTATTTTGTAATCACTTAAAAAAAAAAAAAGTATGAATATTATACACTAAAGATTGATATCTGATAAAAAGAGTCACATAATAGATAATAATGATAACAAAATACCAGCTCTGGAATAATCCTGAATTTCGGAAATTTAAGCATCAGTCGGGATAATGAAGGTTGATCTGATGAATGAACCCAATTTTGTCGAAAACAAAACGTTGACTTTGTAGAAGCCTTAATTTCTTCTACACGAGTAGAAGATAATGAATCAAGCTTTTTTAATTTCATCGAGGTTGCTTATTCCTAAAGTTAATTTAAATATAAAAAACACAGAGCAACAATATAGATATTAAAATTGTAAACAAGTTTATAAAAAACTCTGTATGAATAATTTTGAGAGACCTATATTAGTAAAATACAGGTCTTTACAACAACTTTACAGAAATGATAAATTAGATAAACTAAACATAATGTGCAAGACATGAATCCACGGGAGCAACCTTCAGGATTTTGAAGTTCTACTGAAGAACCTGCTGGTTGAGACACTTCTGCAAGTTCAGGATCTGTCAGTTGAGTTGTATTGCAACAAGTTAAGTTGTGCCCCCCTTTTTCAAGACCAAACAAACTTTTTTTGTGATCCTAGTATACAAAAGAAAATAAAGTTATTAAATGTAGCCACTTGTATGACAAAAATAAGACAATAAATCAAATAAACTTTTAGTTGCTAAAATGAATTATTTGCAATGGAGACATACAATGGAGAAATTACAATGCAATGACACACAACAAGGGAAATACAATGCAAATTGGTAATATAAAAAAAAATGCATCTATAGTAAAATTTATAATCAATTAACTTAAATTTTAATAAACACCAGGTAACTTTCTTCTAGCATTTTCCAATCCTCTCTCCAGAAAGCCATGATATTAGTAGAATCATAAAAAATACATGCTGGAAGTACAAGATCCTCACTTAGCACTGCTGCCACCGAAATCTTTTGATACCGATCAGGATAATTTCCATAAACACTCATCATTTTGTGCACAACAGTTCGAATGATGTGCTGTCTAGTAGAGATTGAAACTTTACCAGAATCAACCTCTTCAGTATATTGACAAGTACTCTATAAAGTAATATAAGATATTGTTGGTTGTAAAGTTATAACTTCAAAAATTATTACTTAAAAATCAAGTAAATTGCAGCTATATAAAAGCAAGTGAAAATTATTTAAGTATTCTAATTACAGGGTGCTGTGCAAGAAAAGCTTTAATCGAATTAGCTGAAACAAACACCTCATTTGCAGTTTTCATTAGATGGCTGTTGTTAACAGGAACACTAGATTCTGAAAAGGTAATACTGGAAAGTAAAGTACTTTGAATTGGCTGCAACGAAGGCAACACTAATGGTGAATTTGATATTGGCTGTATTAAAAAAAAAAAGATTAAGATATAAAAACAGTTGATAAAGTTAAAACACACAAATAAATGCTAACTTCAAAATATTACATAGAATTTATGATAAAAAACAGATTTAATAAACAATTTACACATTACTAATGTGTTTGTACAGTAAACAGTATTTGGTAAATTCATTTATATTACAACTAAAGACAGCTACTGAATAGCCGTCTTTAGTTGTAATTTAAAGTAATTTACCAAATTAGCATTGGTCCACTGCTGACCATCTATGAGGAGAATGAGAATTGTGTTTGATTCTGCTAAATGCTTTATTATTTCAAAATCAACTTCATCAACCTATGTGCCATCATTTTCATAGACAAAGCATACAACTTTATCTGATGTCAAACCAAACTTGCAACGCACTGAAAAAACAATAGAGTCATTAATTTTTTTATATACACAACAAAAATGCAGACTAGCTAAAGTGAATATATATGAATACACAGTACCAACTTCATATACAATTAAACAATTATACATATTTAATAATTATTAAAATTTATATATTTTTCAGTTTGTAATGCTTAAATGAAAAAAAAATCGATACTTCTAATTTAAATTTTTATTCTAAAAAATTGTGTATCTCAGATTTACAAAGTGTCCATATGTGCTGTCTTCTCCGGCAATACATATGACATTATATGGATGATAGTCCTTGAGCTGACTTGTATGTAAATTGAGCAGTTTATTTGAATTGCTAGATTTTTTAACTTCAAAAGAATGAAAATGTTCTTGAAAAGGCAATGTTTCAAATGGATACAATACAAAGTATATTTGTTTTGCTAGAGAAACAATGCACTTTAGCTCTCCAAATTGAGGATGACTTTCCACAATGTCATGACACAAAACACAATCCGGTTTGATTTCATAACAGCCAAACCTAACTGAATGAGCAACATATATTTCATCACAATTGTCCACATTTAAAACTGTGCGCAAACTATTCGATACTGCTGATTGTAAATTGCCTACCATTACTGTATCACATATGCCAATTTGTACATATTCTGTATACAAAGACCCACTAAACAATGTGTTTGCTAGTTTGAGTTGACTACGATGCATAATAGTTTTGCAAATGTTTTTGAAATTGCGAACAACAGAAGTAAGTTCTTTAGCAAATTGATGTTTTGCCTCAAAACGCATACACCAGTATCTGCTTAAAGGCCCATACTTTACCATAAATTCTGGATAATGTAGCATAAAATGATGTTTTGGAATAAGTCTCTTTTTAAGAATATATGGTTTTAAATTGGGCATGATGTTCCTCCAAATTAAACTCGAGCTGACGAATGAGGCCAACATTTATAGTTGGAGCAAATATTGCATCCATGCAATCAAGTAACATCAGTAAAAGTCTCCAATGAGCATTACCTTCTGGAATTAGGTTTCCAATCATTAAAGGCAGATTTCTTATCAAACACCATGATTCAGCAGCTTGAATGCAAATATTTTTTAAGTTAACTTCTGGGAGTTCACTGTTTTTATCACCCAATGAATAGTTATAATTATTGATTGCATAGTTGACATCTGCAAGTAGAAAATATTTTTTATCTATCAGTGATTGCAAAACAAGGCATATTTCTAAAGGTACAACACATCTATAACATCATGCATGCAGTCAACTGCACTCTGGTCTATGCAGTGAAACTGTGACAAACAATTGAAAGGATAACCATGCTTAATGCCAGATTCTGAAGCATTGTAGTTATTGCTTCTACTTTCTGATACACACATATCGTATTCTGCTCGAGTCCTCTTATCAAAGGTTTCTGCCTTGAATGAAGTTTGAATTTCACAATGTGTACACTTGCAAAATCGGCAAAAGTATTTTGCATTAAAGCTTTCCATGAAGCCAAACAAAGTGTGTGCTCCTAAATTATCAGCAGAAAATAAAATCAAAACAGCATGAATAATTTCTTCCACTCCATTAACTTTGACAACAACACCCTGTTCACTTTCCAATTGTTGCAATAAAGATATAACACTATGAAGGATTGGATAGTTGGAGTATTTATCTGTGTGTGCATCTAGTGCATACCATAAACCAACTAAGAAAATGCTATCAGTCCTAGACTGATACTCAGGAGCAATATTGCGTATCATCATGCATAAAGCTTCAAGTTTATGTACACGTGTATGGCTCCCAAGCACATTTGTTACTTCAAACGCATCAATAAAAAAGTGTAACAAAAATGTTTTTTGGTGCCGTTGAAGGAATGAATGATGATGAAAAGTATGTGTATCAACAAAATCTTGTACTTTATTTGGGAGTGAACTTGGTGTGCACTGTGGGAAAGTAATCCTTGATGAAGCTTGTTCCAATATCTTGGCAAGTAGGATATCAATGGGCACAACATAGCATTTGTCCTCTACTAAAACAGAATGCATTGATTGCAATGCCATAGAGTATTGTTGTTCTTCACGTATACCTAGTGATATTTCTGTTGCCTCAATATAGTACCCAGATTCTTTTAGCCATTTTTTTCTTTTATATATAGTGTCAGTTTTATTGAAAATACTAAACATACTATTGACATCATTTATCACATCAAAAACAAATTCATTAATTGGAGCTACTTTCAACTTAATTGCTAGAGTTTCTACTATCTTTGAAGCATAAACAGCAACGTCATTTAGTAGGTCAGACACATTTTCCATAAAAAGCTGCGAATTAGCTAAAGTGATGTTTGGTTTTGAAGTTATTTCTGATGCAAACTTCATAACAGATACTTCAATATTGTCTCTTGTTGTAGAACTAGAGTTAACAATTGTGGCATTATTACAATCTTCATTATTACAATGGTCACTTGGAAAATTTATGTGAAATGCATCTTCCTGTGACTCACTTCGTAAGTTGTTACTGCAACTTCCATTATTGTTGAAGTCTAAAGTTTGATCTGGCACAACAAAATGATGGTGCTCAAAATGCTTTTTTAACTTACTAAAGCGAAGGAATAATCTTGGACAGTTATTTAACATACAGCGTAATTCAGATCCTCTCGTGGCTAAGCCATGAAAATTTCGAAAATGGTAAAAAAGATCTAATAAATCTGCAAAATAATTTGAGCGTTTAAAACATTGCATATTTGTTTTAAAATGCTTTTATAGCATTGTCACCTTTAGCAGCAAACTCTTCGCTACTGTTGATGGCAACTAACTTCTTAATAATTCGATCAGAAGACCATACTTTGATTAGCACAGACATTATGTAAATGTATAAAACATTTAATTATGCAATTAAGTAATGTAACTTAAATTTTAACTTAATGAAGAAATGATATTAATAATGAAAATAACTAACCTTAAACACACATGATAATATTTACTAATTAAAATTCAATACACTTTTTAAATAAGTTTTAAGCTTCAAAAAAATATTAAGTGTTCAGAGAAATTAATATTATGAACTCTTTTACACGCCTGAACTCCGTTAACGTAACAAAGTTATTCTGTTATATAATAGCTAACGGTGTTATCCGTTGTTTTATTCCCACATTTTGTTACAATTTAATCCGTAAACTTAACGGAGTTTAACGGATTTACTGTCAACGGAGTTACTCCGTTGATATTTTAACGGATTTTTTTTTAAACTAATTTGGACCTTTTGACAAAAAAAAGGTATGCCAAAAAAAAAACCTGATGACGAAGTTTATGAATCAGTGGGATATGATTGGAATCAAGAAACTTTACCAAACAGTTTTAAGGCTGGAAATGAAATATCCTCAGAAGACAGTTCAAAAAATATCAAACAAAAAACCTTTCCATTCAATACCATTATACAGAGCTATATGAAAAGTTTCCAGCACAACACTAACATCTCTTCAATTCGAATTATCTAATAATGATTGCTGCTACATCTACAATTGTAACAAATTTCTTTCAATATTTAATTAAATCTAATTATTTGATTACAAAAATGACAAAGTTTAAAAAATTGACCAATTAGCATGTAATCAAACCATGATTGGATCAGATTTTATAAATTCAATAACTGAGTCTGGTAAAGATAGTGGGTTTCTCATAAGTGAAAATTGTAATGGGATTTTTTGAAGAAACTTGTTCAGTTTGTAGCTCAAGTATACTTTCAGATGTAGTTTAAAACCAAGGTGAAGCATTCTGTTGTTGATGGACCCCAACCATTAAAGAAGCTGCGATTGGGCTTTATATCTGAGTTGAATTTAAAAATCAACACAGATATTAGACCCAATCGCAGCAATTGGGCTTTACATCTTTATTTTGTGTTGAATTGGAAAATCAATTCAAAATGGGGTATTTCATTTTCATTCTAAGCACCTTCTTGTTTCTTTACTTGCAAGTTCATCAAAAGAAAATAAACTTTTATAATCAACACAGTTATAAAGGATATTTAGAGCTTAATGGTGCAAGTGTTAGATATGACTTTTAAAAAAATGACTTTTAATGTAGATTTGTTGACCAAAAGAATAAAAAACCGTAGGAAAAACATACATACATATATAGTTGCTACAAAACTACAAGTCCCAGGATGCTTTGAAAGCTGTAGGTATCCAGACACAATGGGAATTGTAGTTTGTAGTTTGCATTAGAGCTTAATAGTACAAGTGTTAGATACAAAAAAAGCCTACACTAAACTTTAATGCTATGTTTCTCCCTGAGCTCATCGACTGGATTATTAGAGCACAAAGATGTTGTTTCCAGATCTCTGAAATCTCTGAAAGATTTAATTACAATATTTAGTTGATATTAAAGCTTCATTTTAAAAAAATATTTATATGTTCAAATATGAATTTTTGAAACATTATATGGATGGTGTTATGCATATCTAAACAACGTTCTTTTTTTCATTTTTTGAGTTATTAATACCATTATTTAGCTTTTCACAAGTTTTACATTTTACAATAATGGGCCAGAAAATGGCTAATAAATTGACTATTCTAAAAGTCAAAACAGTCTGTTGCAAAACTTGAAGTCCTACAGATTGCGAAATTTCAAATGCGTTTTTCATGAAATGCTAAAAATGCGTGTGGTCTAGTTTTGCACAACACCCCCCCAGTTATTTTATTTCAAAATTTCAAATTTATTAAAAGAATGACATACTCTACTGTTCACGTATGCACAAAATTTCTACTGTTCACGTATGCACAAAATTTTTTTAGTGATATTATTGTTGTTTACTTGATATTTTCCATGAACAACATGACATGCGGTTGGCTGATATTACCTGAAGGCGAGTTGGATGCAAGTTCAGAAACACAATTTGAAGTTCTATGAGATTCTATAAGATTAATTAGGCTGGTAGATTCAGAGTCAAAGTTTAAAGTACAATAATTTTTTTACCCAACAAAACTTAAAAATGTTATTAAAAAAAAAAATCGTTACTTTAAAATTACCGAAAAAAAGCTCGATAAAAATATTTTGCGGGACACAACAATCACAATCTTAAATTAACTTTCCTTAACTTTCCTTCGGAATCAAGGTAATTTCTTACAACGCCAAATGTTCTATTCGTGTCAGTTGTCTAAAAGTTTTTTCGGGAGTAGATTTATATTCTACTTTTTAACAAAAGATATGGACTTAATAATTAGTTTACAAAATCAGTCAACACGAGGCTTCTAAATGAAGTACAAATTCAACAATAAAACTCTAATATCATTTGAAAAAGTTTTTAATTTTCCTATTTTATTTTTTTTCCAGAAATATTTGCCGTTGCAAGATTTTTTTTTTTTTTCCCTATTGAAATATTCGCCCAAACGGAATAAAAACTATCGCGATTAAGATTTACGGTTTAAATTGTTAAATGCGAATCTAGTTCTAATCCACACTAGTAGCGCAGTTCCCAGGTTCAAATCCCTATTCAAAAATAAAAAAATAAAAATCAGATTTTTCACTTTTCAAAATAATTCATTTGTTTAGGCGTTTACTTATTTTTAAAGAAAGTTTTTTTTAAAAAAGACACATAATATAAACATCAGGATTAAACATTTTTATAAAAAAAAAAAAAAAAAAAGTTGAAAAAGACCAAAAATCCTCAAAATTTTAAAAAAAAGTCATCTTGAAAAAAATTGTAATCAGAATATATCTTGGGAATTATTCATTAGGAGTACCACTCTTTATAGCGTTTTAGAACTTTAGGAACGTTCTAAAACTTTCTGATCTTTTTAGAAAGTTTAAAGCGTTTTAGAAACAATCCAACTGCATACTTATTTATATTTGTTTACATTTTTTCCGTACAAATTACAATTACTTTAATACAAAGAACAATATCTGGAGAAGTTATCTGATGAAATTCAGCAGTCATATGGAAAAAGAGGAATTAGAAGTAAAAGGTAGAATGCCAAATTATTGGAAGGTCTAAAGAATAACGAAAATATTCAAGGATGGTAAAAAATTCTTTAACAAAAGACTTATTTTTCAACATCTGTCGCATTATGTTATATCACTAAGCTTGACAAGGTGAAGACTTAAAATGGTGAGAGGAAAAAATATGAGATGCGCCGAGTCAACATTTTATTGTTAGAAAAGTTATTAACCAACAATTATCCACTGAAGAGTAACGTATTTACTGTCTACATATGGAATGTAAAAGAGAAGTTGAGTACTCAAAAGGTCAAGTTGCAAGTATGAAAATATTTTACCCGTCAAAAAGACGAAACTACTGGCTGAATCAGCATCAACATCTTACAATAATATTTAAAGATGCTGTAAAATTGAAAAAAGAAATGACTGAAAGTTTCGGATGGAACAATGATTCTTACATTTTGATGGAATGCACGTTTAGGAAAATTGCTTCTAGTAAATAAAAAACGAAAGAACCAAAGTAAAATTGGATACACTGCATTTAAAAGCTGGCAATCATGAAACTATTGCAGCAGGAATTTCAAAAGTTTATGATGAACAATTTATCGGTTGTCAGCATCACATTCTGAAAAAACTGACGAAGAACTTGGTGTTAACACAACATCTCTTAACGTTGAATACTTTGTATGGCTCAAGCGGTGAAAAAGTATGAGGAATTAAAAGCATAGTTTATAACTGGAACAGAGATGAACCAAAAATTTTACATCATCTCACACTGACGTTTAAGTTCTTTGAAGAAAAAGTACATTTTTTGATGATTTACTTTCAAAATATAAACAACGTGAATTCAATTTAAAAGCCATTCTTTCTATCCTTTCTTTATACTAATGCCTAAAATAAGAAAGACTTTGGAAAGACTATTGAATTACAAATGTACAATACAAATTTACAATGACAAGAACTTGTCAGAAATAATAAAACCTTTTAAAAAGGCATTTAACAAGCAGGAACTATATACTGCCTGCAGAAAAAAAGTCAAACTGCAACTCTTACTTTTCTTTTTTTATCTGTATTGTAATACATGTACACTACGTAATAAATATTCAAAAATCAATTTTTATTTTTTTGAAACTAAAATTATTTATTTAAACTTTTAGGCAAAAGTTTATTAAACTAAAACACACGAAAATGATGCTGTAAAAAAGTTATAACCCTAATATACATTTGGGTGCATCAAAGTGAGGATTACATATGCATTTGGGTGCATCAAAATGAGGATTTTTATTTGATCATAAAATACGCTTTCCTAATTTAAAAAAAATCCTTCCGTCCAAGTAAATTTCTCCACCAATTTATTATTTACAACAACTGGTTAATCGAGGAAGCTACAAAGATAACTTGGTCATTTCTACAATCATAATGAAGTATAACCTGTCTCAAATATTTTCCCTAATGTGAAGCAGGTCTTAAAAATTCTGAGGATTTTTGTTTTCTGCTGTCGATGATTATATTTGTAAGATGATTATATTTTTAAGGCGATTGTCAAGCAATTTTTGGTACTCAGGAACAGAACATTCGCATAAACAGTCAGAGACAGCTCTGCATAAATAAATATCTGCAGGAATGCTTCAGCACAATTGTTAAAAGTGAATTTTCTATCATTTTTCATAATGATGCTGTCGTATTGAGCAGTGATTCTGATTCAGAAAATGCTAAAAGTTTGAAAAATTTTTTCAAAGCTCAAAAGCACAACATGTCTTAAATGTTGTCGGTTGTTATGTTGAGAGATTCTTAGTTTAGTAAAAAGTCAACTTTTTTGAAAGCTTTTTTTTTTTTTTACCAGGGTGAGAATATTTATGCTTACAAAAGCAAAAATAAATTTTTGAAAATAATTAGATAACAGAACATTTACTAGAATACGATGCTACACTTTTTTTTGAAAATTTTTTGGTTGCAACATTAAATAAATGCTAAAGAAACAAAAAATTGCTGAACCACTCTTTTTTTTTTTTTTTTTATCACTTACACTGTTACAAAGGTTACTTTTAAATTTATATTTAACAATCTAGAAATAAATAAGAAATAAATAAGAAATAAATAAGAAATAAATAAGAAATAAATAAGAAATAAATAAGAAATAAATAAGAAATAAATAAGAAATAGTTTCTGAACTTATTTGATGACAAAGTCGCTAGAAATCATTGGTCTCATGAGGATTCATTTTCCGGTGAAGTTTAATGCTGATATTTACTTTTCAAGAAATTCTTTTTGTAATTTTTCCACCTGCCCCCTCAAAAAAAATGCTTGTGTCAAAAAACGCGTAAATACGGAGTTAGAGTTAAACATTTCAATATAAATTTAATATAAAATATAAATTCAATATAAATTTCAATATAAATTTAGGTTTCAATAAAAAAAAACAACTGTTTTTTATTGAAATCCCTTTCTGTGAAAGAAACCTTGGGATATCAGTTTTTGTACCAGATTTGCTGTATTTAATTTCTGAAGAGAAAAAAGTCTTAAAAAATAGTAGAGAACTACTTTGAATGTGGATTTGGTCTTTTTTGAGAGGGAATATTGACATTTGGAATCTCTGACCTTTTTATTGCACAATAACTTTAGTGTATATATTCCTTAATATAAAGACTGTGGCTTCCTATCCATTTTTATATTTTGTGGTTTTGGAGTATTAAAAAAAAAAAGGTTTTTATGTCTTTAATTTATTGCATGCTGCTGTCGAGAATTAAGTAGTTTGATGAAAATAGGTTGTTACATTAGGTCATTCATGAGGTTTTCTTTGTTTAGCATGATACCTTTCACACTTTTATCGAGACCTAGTTTTTCACACTTTTATCGAGACCTAGTTTTTCACACTTTTATCGAGACCTAGTTTTTCACACTTTTATCGAGACCTAGTTTTTCACACTTTTATCGAGACCTAGTTTTTCGCACTTTTATCGAGACCTAGTTTTTCGCACTTTTATCGAGACCTAGTTTTTCACACTTTTATCGAGACCTAGTTTTTCACACTTTTATCGAGACCTAGTTTTTCGCACTTTTATCGAGACCTAGTTTTTCGCACTTTTATCGAGACCTAGTTTTTCTCACTTTTATCGAGACTCATGCCTTACATATGTAACTGGGATTTATATCTCATCATTTTTATTTATAGCTTTAATTTAATATGTTTAGGTAAGTACTTCCTATTACTGATTTTATGTAATTTAGCCGTATTGTATATGTATTTACATATATGCAAAAAATACATATATGTAAATACATATACAATACGACTAAATGACATAAAATCAGTAATAGAAAGTACTTATCTGAACATATTCAATGCACATCCAAAAATAAGCATGAAAATCAATTCAGTTACTTGATTATTTATTCACTTACGCAATTCAATAAATTTATTATTTATATTCAAAGTTAGCAAAGTAAGGAAATATCATAGCAACAAATATATAAGAAATATTAAAAAAAAAAAATGAAATTCATGAATGGCATGAAGAAGAGGAAGATTTATATGAGAGAAATGTTACTGAGAAAGTTATGAGCGAATGGGTTCTGACATTTGGGATCGAAAATATCAAGAGCCAGAAGTTAATCCCAGACGACAAAATGAACGCTTCAGCGTAGAAAATGAAAATTTAGAAAAAACCGCTTCAAAAAACGACGCTGAGTGTGATAAAGTTGAAGATCTTAAAGGAATTAGTGACGAAGAGGAGTCAGAACCTGATTTTGATGATGATTTTATTAATGTACCACCATGTATGTTAGGAAGACCGTTAAAAGATTTCGATTGCGAGAATGATAATGTAAGTGAGAACAAAAAATACAAAGTAAATTACCAACAAAACCAAAATAAAAATTGGTTCGACTGTTGAAAAGAAAAACAGTATTTCAGAGAACTTCTCTAGTTATTGAAATTCATTTTTTAGCTTCCAGAAAAGATTAAGATATACTTTTCGGTCGATAATAATTCTGCCTAAATTAGGCTCAATATTTGGATTATTATTTCTATTCTCAACAAGTTTATTTTTATTTTACTTAAAAAGATTACGTTTGTGTCAGTTCAATTTAGTGTTGGAAAATTAGCCTTCCGTTTTTGTTTTTATTTTTGGACAGGCGAGACATCATTCCATCCTTTAATCAGTTTTGTCAT
Source organism: Hydra viridissima (assembly GCF_058129835.1). Classification (NCBI taxonomy): domain Eukaryota; kingdom Metazoa; phylum Cnidaria; class Hydrozoa; order Anthoathecata; family Hydridae; genus Hydra; species Hydra viridissima. The sequence goes on along the minus strand of NW_028324308.1, from coordinate 15,707,615 downwards.
GGTTTCATGTTGTAAACAATTACCGGTTTCTTCGCCATGTGCTCACTCTCACAACGTTTTATTGTTATCGATTCCCCTAACATAACTTTTTTTTGAAAAAATTGCTTTATATTCTTAAAATTTCAGCTCAAATTTTCGAAAAAAAAAATTTATAGCTAAATCTAAAACGTCAAGAATGTATCGAGGACTTAATACGTATCTAATCAGGTTTTTAATTCTTTGAACACTGCGCACAAATTTTTTTTTTTTTTATAGATGATATCCTATTTGTGATTGTAAAAAAATTGTATAAATTATGTATAAAATATCTTTTTTAGAACTTCGTTGTTGTCAGCAATAAACTTGGAAAGCAAATTGTTTTTCGATTTAGTAAAGACAAGTCATTGTACTTGTTTGGAACTGACAGCCTTGTCCGTAGAGTAACTATCTATATTTTTACCAATGAGTATCTTTTCAAATATGAATATGGCAAAAGCCACTCTTCAGTATTTTATTATATATACTGACTAAACATTTTTTCTTTTATGTCTAAATATTTTCTTTGACAATTCCTAACAGATACTTTGACCACTTCATACTACTTACCATATTAGTAAATTGCATTTTTATGGCATTAAGCAATCCTCCAAAGGTTGCAGAGTGAGTTTTGAATTTTGCATATAATTATGATTTTTAGGACATATTTGTTTCATCAGATATGACATGTGTACATTAGGGTGATCTACTTTGAATAGTAAAAAATAAACTACATTATTAAAAATTAATTTTAAAGTTTAACTTCTCAACATAAAAAAGTATACACACTGTAAAGAACAATTATCTTAGGTGCTCATTAACTTTTTATTTTTGTCTGCTCATTTATTTGTTTGTAGACTCTTTGGAGCTGTACCTTGGCACAAGGCTTGTTGCTTTCTTACTTGAAATATAACTCTAAGTTTGACTTGTCAAAATATCATTAAACTCTTTTGCAAACAGGATCATGCTCCTATACATACTCACTGTATTGGGTCTTTTATCAAAAAGCTTTTATGTCCTGGTAAGAAGTACTAAAGGGTAAAGTAGTTCTCAAAAACTACTCAGAGTTGAAAACAGATACTAGCTCTGCATTTTCCTCTTGCTCTTTCTTTGATCAGCAGTCAAGTTAAAGGGAAGCTGTAAATCAAAGCTAAAGCTTTACACATTAAATGACTTAAGACACAATCTGGTATGAAATCTAAGGGTCTTTTTTTAAATATATCAATAACAATAGCCTAGGGAAGAATGAAAAAGAGGCTTCTTGATGTTGATGTTTTGGTAAACAAAATATGGAAGTTTCACACTTACAACATACTCTTAAATTACTAATGAAGCCAAAAACTTTCCTTCTCAGATAATTTTTAAGGATCATTTAAAGCTATACTTTTTGGATCAAAACTGATTTTGCTGAAAGTTAACTATACTTGATGTCTAGTATTTAAATTTGTTAAATTTGAATCACCTAAGTGTACATCATGTCTGAATTGTTTTACAATTCTAAATGTTAGTCTCAATTCAAAGGTACTTATAAATCAGTTCGTTTCTTCTGAATTAAAAGTGTAAAGTAAAGTGAAAGTAATATTTTTAAAAAACCACCGCTAAAGTTTTACTCTCAATTAAATATGTCGTGTATGATTATTTCAACTATTAACATTAAATATAAATATTTTTAGTTATATATTTGCTGTTATATATACTTCTGAAATGCTAATAAAGATTTTGGCAAAAGGATTTATTTTAAACAAGTATTCGTACCTCAGGAGTTACTGGAATTGGTTGGATTTTGTAGTTGTAATGTTAGGGTGAGCTCAAAAATGTTTTTAATTGTACTTTTTTATACAGAAAACATTTCAGAGTTATTTGAAGTACTTTTAAAAATCATTTTAGATTTAGATTATTTCTTAACTTTTTTAACCTGATTATATTTTGAATGCTGTTTTTTTTTAAAGTAAAATCCAAGCTCTAGTTATCTGATAAGTGAAATCGAAAATATATATATTTTAATTTAAGTGTTTTTTATTTAGATTTATAACACTGAATCCTAAAATTGGTAAACTTGACAGCATTAAAACATTTAGAATTTTGAGAGCTCTTAAGACACTATCATCATTTAAAGGTATGCCACTTAATGATACAAAACAAATCTCTAATATTTTATTCTGCTTTTTAACAGGGCTCTTTAAGCTTTGTAGCTTTATTTTAAATTGTTTTATCTTAGTTGTAAAGTATCACTTTTAATATTGGCTGTATAAAGTACACTATGTTAATAATTTTATTTAAACTGCTTTTTTTTTTTGTTAAAAATTTTAATTTACTTTTATACCTTATAGGCTTGAAAGCAATGGTTAACACCCTGTCAAAATCAATGATGTTGGTGAAAGATGTTTTAATATTAGTTTTTTTTTATATTTCAATATTTGCACTCATTGGTTTGCAGTTGTTCTTGGGAAACTTTCGTTCACGCTGCATTAAAAATAACCCAAATGATACAACAGCTGTTGTGAACAAAGAGTGGCAGAGCATGCCTGGAAATATGTTGAACCATATATGTGGTAACACTTCAACATCATGGTATATTTCAATTTTCTTCACTAACTTAAAAGTATTGGCAAGGCTACCGTAATAATTCCTAATGTGAAATATGACACTAGACTTGCTGTTGTTGTAAATAATAAAATGATATATAACTGGCCATCATTTAGATAATTCAGATATAAAAACTTAAAAGACTTAATGAGCAATATTCTCTATTAGTGAAATCAATTTGTTATATCTAAAAAAAAGTCAAATATAGATTACATTTTATTTTTAAAGTGAAGTCATTTCATAACTGTTATCAATGTTTATTATAAAATAATCATTTTTTCTTAAAATTCAAAATGGTGTTTACAGTTTCTTAAGTTTTTATTGTTTGTGTTATTAAATTTCTTTTTAGGAATTGTGAAGTTGGTTGGACATGTATTCCTAATGTTGCAGAAAATGCTAATAAATATGTCAACTATGACAACTTTTTGTATGCTATGTTAACATCTCTGCAAGTGTTCTCTTTAGATCAATGGGACATAGTTTTAAATAGTGTAAGTCTTTCTATTCTTCACCAATGTTAAATAGTAATTTTTTTTTTACTGCCAATTGCATAAAAAAGAAGAAAACATACTGTTACACTTAGCATGGTTTTATTGCTTTAACTGACAGTAGATACTTGAAAAACTGACAATTATAAAACTGACAATATTGAAATTATATTTGTATATAATTAATGATAAATTGCAGGAGCAAGTAAATAGTTCATGTAATCTTTGTGTAAAAACTTCTATACCTAATTATATTTTATGAACCACTACCCAAATTTGAGCTAGTGTTAAATTTTGATCCTGTCACTATATAATAAAAGCATTCAGAATAATTGTTGTGTAAAGTATAAGTTTTATGAAAGTATATGCAATTATATAAGTACAACATGCTGCAACATGTTGCATATTCAAACTTCTTTTAGGAAATTTTGTAAAACCTTTTTTTTATAGTGCACCAAGTTGTAAAGATACTCTAAGTTATAATGCCATAATGACTTATCTTATTTGATGCCTGGACTCTTGAGATAACCTTTTCCAATATGAATACACTAATTATTTATTTTAGAATTGTAGTGTAGGGGGGAAAAATATGAGATGAAAGCTGTTATGACTGTAATATTAAATCATTTATATTTTATTATGTTAGTAAAACAAGAGCCAAAACATGTATGCTTATATATAATATTACTTTTATAATATAAAGAATTAAATTTCTCAGACTTTTATTAATTTTCTTTCTTCAGTATTTTTTGTTCATTTTTTCTGTTAGGTAATTGAAGCGAAGGGACAGTATTACATGATTTATTTTTTATCATGCGTCTTTTTGGGTCCATTTTATCTACTCAACCTTGTGTTGGCAGTAGTAAGTGCTTCGTATGAAAGTGAACTTAATCCTGATAAGGTTTGTTGTACATATTTAAAGTGTTATTGGCAATTTTTATACATAGCATAATATATTTTATATGTAAATAAAAAAAACTAACTTTAATAATAAAATATTTAGAAGAAATTTTTATTGAAAAAAACTATCTGTAATTAACAACGTCATCTAAGCAACAATGTCATCAGCTAATGAGTTTGCGCAGAGTTCTTTTTTTTCATTTTGAAATACTTTCATGAGACTTAGATATTTATGTAGGTTAGATAATAAAACTGCAAGTTTATTTTTCATTATTTAAATTGTCTGAGATGCTTTGAAAAAATGATAATCATGTATGTAAATGTAGCTGGTGTAAACTACTATAAAAATTCTTCTGCTTGTCTATCTGCAAAATTAAACACCATGTACTAAACAAATTGATCAAGTTTATAGCTTAACTGCATATCATTTTTTATACCAAAATTACAATTTAAAGGTTTACCACTTGCATAAGATATAGATATTTTATTAAGATATTTTGTAGATAATTTGTGCCTTTAAAGGTTTAAACTTTTTATTTGGTTGCACATAGCTAAATTTGCACTTTAGGATCATCTCACAAAGGTTTTTTTCCCAAATTAGTAGCTACATAAGTTAATGAGTATACAAGTTAATGGGTGCATAAGTTAATTGGTGCATAAATTAATTAGTACATAAGTTAATGGCTACATAAAGTGATGGAATAAATTGGCTAAAAAAGGTAGCTTATTGTTTCTCTTACATTAAAAATATTTTTGACATTCTACATATTTGTTTATATTTATTTTAAATATTATATATTTATTTACAACAAAGGTCAGATTTAGGTAACTATTGTGGATGTTCAAAAATGAGTCAGTTACTTTTGCTAAAATTTATTTTAAAAAGTCAGGTTTGGAATCCCAAGAAGATTAAATTTAAAATTTTAGACTCCCCCTGTTTTTGAGTTTGCAATTCTTTGAATTTTTCTATTGAGATTATTTAGCTGGTATTTTTTGAAAGTAATCTCTGTTTAGGACGCTGAGCAAGAAAAAATGGCAATTATAAAACGAACTAGTTCAACATATTCTTTTCATGGAGAGTACTTTGTGGAGTTTCTTTCTGGCCCGTCTCCTTTAGAAGAAGTAGATGGTGAGCTTCAATACACTGTTGAAAATCCCCCACCAGTAAAAAAAAGAAAGAAAAAAAAGAGAGAATTTCTTCCACCAGAATTAAATGAAAATCCTACATTTTATGAAAGAATGCAATATGCATTCTACAAAATTATTTCAAACAGTTTGTTTGATGGATTTATTATGACTTGTATTGTTTTAAATACAATGCTGATGTCAAGTGAACACATTGAAATGAGCTCGAAATTGCAATCAATTACAGTTGTATCAGATTATGTAAGTTTCATTGGTATTCATATTTACTTATTTATATAATTCCATTTGTATTTACATAGATACTCTTACTACCGATCTTGAAAATTTTGTTTTCAGAAGAATTATCTTTTACTTTGTTTTCAAAGGTCTTTACAGGAATTTTTTTCCTTGAAATGGTACTGAAGTTATTTGCATTAACACTACGAGGATACTTGGGGAATAAATGGAATCTGCTTGACGGTTTACTTGTGATTGTCAGCATAATTAATGTATTGCTGGTCTTACTCACAAATCTTCCAAAAGGACCACTTAAAATGTTAAAAGTATTTCGTTTGGTTAGTATTTTTAATGACAATTTTTGATGGTAGTTTTTTATCTTTTTTTTTTTTTTTTTTTTTTTTTTTTTAAATATTAAAAAAACCAAGCCAACTAAATACTAAGTATTTTAAGTATTTGTATTTACTTACAAACATGTTTTATAAACTTTAAATGTTTTTTAAAAATAACGTTTATTATCTCTTTTAAAGTTACGAATTCTTAAATTGGCGCAATCATGGAAAGCAATGGGTCAACTGCTAACAACAATTGCTAACAGCATTAGTGCTTTAGCAAATGCTACAATCATTCTTGGTTTAATTATATATATATTTTCTGTAATCGGCATGCAGCTTTTTAAAAAGTATTATGTTAATGATAATTCAAATGATAATCGATTCAACTTTTCAGACTTTGGAAATTCTTTAATGATGATTTTTCGTATATTTTGTGGCAAATGGATTGAGCCATCATGGAATTTACTGGCCTTAAGCAGTCCATTTTCAATCTTCTTCATATTTTTTGTATTTGTGACTGGAAGATGGATTGTAAGTAGACTTTTTCAACATAGAGTGTGGGAAATGACTTTATTTTATTTTGATTGGTTTTTTTTAATCAATAAGTTTATTTTTACAAAGAACAATTTTTATGTAGGTCTTAAATTTGTTTTTGGCACTTCTATTGAATGCATTTGGTGGTGGTGCAAAAAAGCCAACAGAGTCAAATGAGCCTGAGGATAAATCCAAACCATTTAGGCTTACAAAATTGATTGAATGGACAAAAAGTTACAAAGAAAAAACTCCCAAACCAAAACCTTCAACAAGAAAGACAAAAGCTTCACTGACACCTCAAATAATGGTATTTGTGTGTGTTTATTTAAATAATTAAAGTTTTAAAATACACCAGAAAACTTTTTTTTAATGAACTAATCTAAATAACCTAATAAAATAACCTAATAAATAATAAATAAAATAACCTAAAGCATAATTAAGTAAAACTTTATGTATGTATCTTTATTATGAAAAATCATGAGGAAATATTTGGTGCATTCTTGTATATATAACTCATTTGTTAATTTAGCATATGGATTTGCGAAATGGAGAAGTGTTAGTATATGATCAATATGGTTAGTAATTAAAAACCACTGCTATAAAGTATTTCTCATAACTTAGAGTTTTCTTTTTGTTGTTATTTGTTTAAATGATATTAAACATATTTCTGAAAAAATGTTGTTTTGTAATCTAGTTTTAAGTTGTAGTTTTTTATTTGATATTTTATATTTGCTAAAATTATAAGTGATATAAAAAAAAACCTTGGTGTTAATTACCAGTAAATAATATTTTTAAGTTTTTTTTTTTTAAGAAAATCAAAATGGTTCCTTAAAGAAACCATATTTAAAAGACCATCTAGATCAGTCAGAGATGCACCACAGTAACAGGCAGTCAACATATTCTGAAGGCATAGCTGTTCCAAAGAGTACAAGTCACTCGAACAGCAATAAAAGTGAATCTAAGAGTGGACACTCTTCATCATCGGTTAAAATTGAAATGAAGCGTGAAAAAACATACGTTGATGATTGTTTATGTGATATATGCTACCAATGCAACTGTTTTTATTCCAGCTACTTAAACTCAACAGTGCGAAGAAGCTGGCACAATGCACGATATTATTTTCAAAAATTCATTGAACACAAATATTTTGAGGGGGTAGTTTTATTTCTAATTGGCTTTAGCAGCCTTACTCTGGTAATTAGTTTAATTTTAATGTTGTAAATATATAGTAATGTTTATTGTTGCATAAATGCTTTTTTTATTTGTTATTTGTTTACTAAATATAAATGAAGCCCAAAGGGGAAAAACCAGATGTGTCACAAATTTTAATATTATTTGCTATCCTGCTTTTTTTCTTCTTTCCCATATTAAGTTTTAATCTGACTATGCAAACAACTTGAAAAATAAGACACTTTCTAATCTCAAAATCCAAATTTCTTAAAAGTTACAAAATGTGACATTTTTTTCCTCTGGTGCTCTTCAAATACTAATGTACATACTTTTTTATATTTGTAAAAACTATACATAATTATAAATCTACTTAAATATGTAAAGCAATTAAACTTAAAAATTTTTCACCATCAAAATCTTGTTTTAAAGGTATTTGAAGATATTTATCTTCCCGAACGACCAGCATTACAAGATTTTCTTTCATATTGCAACTACTTTTTTGCTGTCGTGTTCACTCTTGAGTTCTTAATCAAAATTTTTGCTTTGGGCGTGGTCAAGTACTTTACAAACTTTTGGAATTTGTTGGATGTCTTTATTGTAGCTGTATGATTTTCTTTTTTTTCCTTTTTTTCTTTTTTTTTGCTTATTTATTTTAAGTCTTCTGATGACAATTTGAATCATTAGAACTTAATGACTTTAAAAGTTGTTGCTACCATATACATTAAAGTATCATATATACATACATACATACATACATACATACATACATACATACATACATACATACATACATACATACATACATACATACATACATACATACATACATACATACATACATACATACATACATACATACATACATACATACATACTTACATACATACTTACATACATACATATATATATCTGTATATATATGTATATATATACATATATATATCATATTATATATCATATATATATATTGCTAAAAGTGTTATTATTTATTATGTTACCTACCAGAGATTAACATAAGCGTCAGGTTTATTCTAAATTTCAAATTATGACTAAAAACAAAGAGGCTTTCAGAGATATTTTTTTATTCTCAAAAGTCAGTAAGTGAAGTGAATAGATTTTAAAATGTATGTAGGCTACAAAAAACATAAGGGTAAATATGTCAAAGAAAGAAAGTACTCTTAATAAAGAATTTGGTGTTAAATAGATTAAAGTTTTTTGTAATTTTCAGGTTTTAACTTGAACTAATGTCAGCAAGAGACCTTTCAAAGAGACATTTTGTGAAGCTAGGGTGTGATGAATGAAATTTTTAATGCATGTTTAAACTTATAAGTTAACAAGAAGCCATTCAAGGATCTCATTAATTAGGATAGTTATTGAGCTTTTAGGTTTTGAACATAAGCATTCAAAATAAAGGTTTTTACTTTTGATTTGGATTAGGTCTGTTCGTTATTGTCTTGTCCAATTATCCTTGTCACAGGTGCATCCTAAGAGTTAACGATGTATAAAATCTTCCTGATGATTTAAATTCATCAGGAATTTTTTTCAAAAGGTTCTTCAAATTCTACCTCTTATGAGTGCAAAGGTATAAAACACAAAACTTGGATAACAGAAATTAAAACTCCAGATTGGCTATTTTAATGAAAAAAGGAGGAAGAATTGATTACGTTTGAATTAAAAAAAAAAACAAAAAAAAAACCAGGTTGTTTCTTTATTTCCCAATATCGGACACGAAAATACGTTCCTCAAAATAAAATTCAAAATTATCTCGTTTGGAAAATGTTCTAAAAAGCAGCAATAAGAATAAATAAAAATTGATACCAATAAAATATAATAAACCTAACGTAGACCTAAAGTAGATGCAAAAAATGGGAAAATAGAAAATAAATTTGATTTTTAATAATTGAAAATGTGAGTAGAAAACCGAAATGAAATTTGAATAAGAAACTCTTTTTTGCTTCCAGTTATGAAAATCGGCGTTACAACAGCGACAAAATTTCGCGGTTGTGAATACCGCATTTGACTACCAATAGCTGCCCTTGATTTTTTGTGTGTAAACCTTTTATTTTTGAGTAAAATAGTTGATAAAAGCATTTAACTAAAATAAGATTGTTTATTGTGTTTCAACCAGGTTTTTTTTTAAAATAGATTTCATTAGCTTCTTTACTTGGCGGGACTAAAAAACTAAAGGCACTACGATCATTAAGAGGGTTGCGTCCGTTGAGGGCAATTTCACGGTTTAAAGGAATGAAGGTACGGGAGTTTTAAACGTACTTCATTAAGTTTTTTTTATAAGCTTTAGTGAGAAAAATGGCTTTTTTGTGTGAATTTAGATAGTTGTAAATGCATTATTAGCCTCTATTCCATCAATTGCTAACGTGCTGTTTATATGTTTGATATTTTGGCTGATCTTCAGTATTATGGGATATAATTTGTTCGGAGGTAAATTTTTCTACTGCGCTAATGCTACCAACATAGTTATTAGACTTGCAGCGAGTTATGGCGTTACAAACAAATATCAGTGCTTAAATAATTCCGATTTTGTTTGGGTAAAAAAAGAAATTAACTTCGATAGTTCACTAGACGGATTTTTGGCTTTGTTTCAGACGGTAAATATTTTGCAAACAAAAAAAAAAATGTAAAATTATTTACGCTTTTGTTTATTTGTTTTATGTGGTGAACCTTCAAGAAGTTTTTCAATATCCATTTTGTATGTTAATCTAAAAAAAATATATTTGAAAAAAATGCTGTTTATAAAGATCGTCTTGGTTTAGGCAACACTGGAAGGATGGTTTGATGTTATGGCGGATGCACATGACGCAACAGTACAACTATTATTTATCAACAATTTTTGATATACTTTTATTATTTCTTAATGACTTTTGATTTTGTTGTGAACTCTTTATGTTTTTAGGGTGAGAATCAGCAACCTGAATACCGCTACAGTTACGCAAATCAGCTCTTCTTTGTTGCGTTCATTATCTTAGGGAAATTTTTTTTTTTGAATCTGTTTATTGGGGTAATTATTGAAAACTTTAACCGATTAAAACAGCAGTACGAAGATGGAGTCGGAGTATTTTTAACACCTGGGCAAAGGAACTGGATCAATACTTTAAAAGCTGCTTCATTGAGAAAGCCAACCTATAGATTAACGAGGCCACAAGTATTTATTTAAACGTTTAAAATTTTATTTATTTAAACGTTTAAAATTAAGTTTTTTATGTTGTATTGTAAATAGTTAACTAAGAAATAATTTTTTAAAATTTTTTTTTTAGGAAAAGTGGCGTGCGACGTTGTTTGACTTTATTCGTACAAAATATTTCGAGTTTTTTATAATGGGTGTGATTCTTTTAAATATGCTCACCATGATGATCCAACATTACGATCAACCAAAAGAAGTGGATTCTGCATTGAATTACCTCAATTATCTATTTACGGGAGTATTCGCAATTGAGTGCGTGATACGTCTTATATGCACGAGATTAGACTACTTTAGGCACGGGATGAATATTTTTGATTTCATCATTGTGCTTTTTTCGATTGCGGGTAATCTTTTTTTCATCTCATAGTTTGTTGTGTTGCTTGTTTGTTTTTAGAAAATAGTAAACGAATCTCTATACAAATCTTAATATCAACATTGTAATGATTGATGATTCATTATATTTTATCTAACATTTTAGGTATTGTTATGGAGAGTAAAAATATAGATATAGGCGTTTCCCCTGGATTGTTCAGAGTTGTTCGTGTTTTTCGATTAACACGTCTGCTGCGTTTTTTTGAAGGCGCCAAAGGCATTCGAAAAATGGCGTTTACAGTTCTGAAATCAGCGTCCGCACTAAGTAATGTTGGAACATTGCTTTTTCTCATCACTTTTATCTATTCAATCATAGCCATGAACCTCTTTGGGAATCTCAAGCATCAAGGAACAATTACAAAGGTAACTAACTTCGAAACGTTTGCAAGTAGTTTTTGTTTACTCTTTCGAATCACAACAACAGCTGGTTGGAACGATGTTCTTGATGCTGCTATGATACAGCCTCCTCGATGTAATGCAAGTTTGAATTTGGGAGGTAGCGTCACAAGCGGAGACTGCGGAAATAAAATAGTTGCAATAGTTTTTTTTGTATCCTATGTCTTCTTGATTGTCCTCATCCTCCTGAACATGTATATCGCCGTTATTTTGGAAAACTATAATCAGGCACAATCGCAAGAGGAAGCCGGTTTAACGGAGGAAGATATTTTGGCTTTTTACTCTACGTGGGAAGATTTCGACCCAAAAGCGACTCAATTCATTAAGTATAGCAAATTACCTGATTTCCTTGATGCACTCGAGGGGCCTTTAAGAGTACCTAAGCCAAATTATTGGTTTCTAGAGCAAAGTGATATTCCTATTCGTGATCGCCAAAGGTGCCACTGTTTAGATGTCATGACATCATTGATAAGGCGTGCCTTAGGAGAAGCAAGTTGCCAAGAAAGTGATGGTGTCAAAATTGTAATGAAAATAGTTGAAGAACGATACAAAAAAGTATTTCCATTGTGGGCGAGAGAAGCCATAGTGGAAACAATAAAACAGCGTCTAAAAACAGAAAACAACGCCGTAAGGAGAATCCAGAGAGTGTTCCGAAGACATTTGTTGATGGATGACATTCATGCAATAACAACATCCAAAACTATGAGTGTGAGAGCCAGAGAAAAGACATTATTGAAAATTGAGCATTTGGTTACTGTGCTGTGGAAAACAGCTAAGTTTGATCAAGAGCCGCTTGAGAAATCTCAAAAAGACGACGACGAAATAGAGTTAGATGATAACACTACGCGGGTTTAAAAGCGTTTTGTTTGAATCAATGTATTAAAATCTATTTATTAAAATCTATTTATTAAGACAAATAAAAAAATATATACATACACATTTCACAATTAAGGGTATTTTTAGCTTGCTGAGATTTATTTATTATAGCTGTATATTTTTGATTTGGTGTTTCCATTACATAACATACATAAATCAGTTAATATTACTACTAGAAGTTCATTTTATTTGCATTTTGATGTTGAGAGCTTTGACCGTTGTCAAGAAAATAATTTTTTCATTGAGATTTGTTTATGAAGTGGACTATCAATTGACTAATATTTGGTTATTTCTTTTGCATCTGATGATCATTTGATTTGCATGAAAAATCATTATTTATCAGAATTTCTTTAGCAAAACTGTTGTTTCATCCAAATTATCTCCTGGGCATTCAAAATTCTCAGTGAATAAATTTATTTTCATTCTTAATGATCGGTTAAAACAACGGACTTTGTTTAAACATTTCTTGAATTATTGAGGATTACATTTGAAAGAGATGCGAGAGTAAAAAAACTGATATCATTTTTTGCAGTTTTAGATGTCAATATATCTTGCTTTTGAAAAGAAAGGCAGCGGCTAAAAAACTTGAATAGATGATGGGTAAAAAATAAAATATTTGGTGTGGGGAGCCGGACAAATTGCGGACTCTAAGGCTAGGTATTTGGTTTATCGGGTTATAACTGGCTTTAATTGAATCTTCTGTTGCAATCAACACTTATGACCGTCTTAGAGTAAAGAGACTAGCAGCTATTAATAGCTAAATCTTCCCATACAATGTTTAGCGGTTGTGTATAAAATAGTTATACCACGGGTAAATAACCCTATGCGACCAGAAAATGTTTTGTTAAGTTACATTTTTTGTTTTTAGCCATCCAACATATAGAGTCACTAGGATTCCATCAATATACTGTAACTTTGAAATGTAATTTCCTAAAGCAACTTGTTAAGTTTGAGCTTTCCATGTACATGCAGTTGCATTCAGCAAATATTAAAACAGTTTTGAATTTTCTTTTCGCAACATAAGTTAATCATCTTTAGTAATATTTATTTACACTTAGAATGTTTTGCGGCGTTGCGATGCTGCGAAAGATTGAACATTAAGGTGAGTTTCCATCCATCCGTTTTAGCTACGGGAAAGGGAAAGGGATGGTTAATTTATCATGTAAGCATGCGCAGTGATTGATTTTCAAAATTAAATTACAAATTGCGCATGCTCAAGGGATTAATTTTTCCTTTCCCGCAGCTAAAATGGATGAGTGGAAATTCACCTTTACGAACTCCTCAAACATTACAAAGCGCATACCAAAACATTGCATAAACTATTTTAAAATAATTATTGTGAATTTACGATCCGTGAAATGTTGCTGATCGTCTTGATCAATTTATTAACTCGATCATTTTTCTTACCCATTTTAATTTTATAACTTGAATCATAAACTTTTTTTTTGTGAAAATACTACTTCAATAGAAAAAGAAGTTCAGATCATCTGAAGTTTTAAGTCTTTTAATACAGAGCTGATGGCTATTATGACTATGATATTATTATGATTATGATGATTATCTGATGATTAATTTTTTCTATCAATGGCTTGTTTAAAACCTAATAAGTAAAATTTAAGTAATACAAACGCAAACAACAATTTTAAAAATCCTTGTTTAATATTTCACTAATCAGCAAGAGAAGTGGTATATTTGCCAATTAATCATTTTTTACGAAACATTTCCGTGGTAATTATGTAAATTTACTGTTTCCAGCGTAGTACGCAAATTTGTTAATAATTTATAAACTGCCTCGTTGTTTTATCCTTTGTAGTATTTTTATTGTTATTTTAAGAGTCTTCTATTAATGTTGGCCCTGAAAAATCTGTTTCATATTCCATATCACTTCCACTTTCACTTTCTGGATCCATGAGCAATTTTTTAACATGATTCTCTAAGTGGAATAGTTTTCCATTAAAAAAAAACAAGTTTATCTACCTTGTCACTGTCGAGATGTATCTACGATCAGTGATGAGAAAACCAGATGCAGAAATGCCCTTTCAAATGATGCAGAGGTTAGTAAAATTGCCAACTAGGATCATGCAACATCTGAAAGGATAAGCAGTTCAGTTGCATGTTGCTTCCACTATGCCAAAGTGTCATCATCACCATTTTTAGACCCTCTTGTTTTTTTGGTATTTTTCCACTTCCAATTTAATAAGAAGACGGGGGAAAAAAATGTTTAAAAAGTTCTATTGCTAAAAAATACATTAAAAATTTTTTTTTCTTTAAAATTGTTCCAATAAGCGGATTCTCTACCTCTAAGATAATTTTAGCTTGAGTCAGATGATAACGAAACCATAAATTATTATTTGGTTGTGGCGTGATTGGTAATGAGTTTTTGGATATTTTCATCATCAACATCAAGGAGATGTCCGCGGAAAAATGGATGAAGGTGTAATTATGGGAAGTTTACGGCCTTTATATGGGAATCTCTTATTTAGTTTAGTAATAAGTCCTTTAGGAGTTTATCTACTGATTGGTTGCTTCCCTGAGTAAGGGGATTTTTTCTTTCTTGATAAATTTGATAAGTGCAGTCACTTTCTACAATGACGTCAATTCGGATCACTCTCTGAGGATAAAAAAGCTGATAATTCTTTAACTTATTTTATCACTGGAGCATAGAGTAAGAACTGTTCATCTTTAGGTGCGGTGTTCTTCCAATCATCACCTTCTGTGACACCTAAGTAGGTGAGTTGAAGCATAGTGTGCAGCGTGTCATAATGGCTGTTCCAACCTGTCTAACGTGGAATAAATATCTTTTAATGAAGCAATGTAGGCTGCCAATTTATGAAGTCTAGTGGGTAGTAAAATGGCTTTATGAAAAACTTCTTTCAGTTCATGGGTATCCTCAAATGTCATTTGCAGTGCCGTGATGAGTTTGTACTCACTGCATATGACAGAGCCTTCTTCTTTAGCAGTTAAAGATCAACAACAGAAGACTTATTGGGTATTTTTTTGTCAACTGCTTTTACAGTTTTGACACCAGTGTGTCGCTCTTTGAATAGGCACACTTCTAATGTGAATTTTTTAAAGACAAAGTCTGGCGAGATTTAATATCACGGACACGTATAACTTATTTGTCGTAGATGATCAGTAGTTATAGCATGGACGAATAAGAGATGGAGGTACAACTAATTGTTTTACATCAAATTGGCCGCAGAAATCAGCGAGCCATGAGAGTTTCCGACAAACTCTAAATTTTCACGCGCCAACAAAAAATCTATTAAATATCTGCCAACAGTTTTAAAAAAGAAACTCTGATCACGTGGTATTAGTTTAAACTTTTATAGAACTTTTTTAATAAGACTGTTCAAGATAAAATAACTACTTCACGCTTTGACAAATTACTAAACAAATTACACCAAGGTAAAGGAAATTAGTTGTCGGCTCGAACAAATTTCCATCATATTTTCAAGATGAACATTTGTAAATTTAGGAACTTTTTTCGTGTAAACAAAGTCTGTCAATGATAAAATAGACCTATAAGGATATTTTTAAAATGACTATAAAAGGTATAGCGAAATACATAAAAGCTTAAATGAAATTTTTTGTCAAGATCTGGTTTCATTCAATTTCTTGGTCCTTCATTCACCAGCCTTAATTTTGTGTATTTCTTTGTTGTTTTTTCCGATATGTCGCCATTATTTGCCTCGACTGCTCTATAAGCTCCTTAAAATACATTCCACTATGCATTATTATAATTGATTTGATAAAGCAAAACCCTTTAACAATTTATTCAAATTTATAATCATCTTGCAAAATGCGCCCAGATATTTCATGTTTTCGTTTTTGATATTTCATAAATTATTTCATTTGTCATAAAAAGCAGATAATAACCCATTTGTTTTTGTCAAATAAAAATTAGTTTATATATAGCTGGTAAATCATGTTATGTTAATATTAAATACTTAGTTATTCTTGCGGTTTGCCATAAATTGGTTTTTCTAAATTCTTTAAAATTGTGACAAACTATTTTTTTCTTTATTGTATTTACTAGGCTGTGACAATTCCCGTTTTCCGGGAAACGAAAGCGGGAATTTCCGGGAACGGGATTCATTTCCCGGACTTGGAAAAAAACGGGAACGGGAATTCCCGTTCCCGTATTTTAAAAAGCGGGAACGGGAAAATCCCGTTCCTGTTCCCGTTTTTCACCTGGAACGTCTAATATTTCCTGGTTTTTTTTCCTGCTTTTTTTTTTTCTTTTTTTTTCCTGGTTATATAATTTGTTTTTTTTTTTTGTGGTTTATTTTGGTTTAGGTGTTTGTTTTTTTTTGGATTCTTTTTTATTTTTTTTTTTTATTTTTTAAATTTATTAACTTAACAACATAGAAGATTTTTACAACATAGAAGATTTTTACAACATAGAAGACACACAGGGGAGTTTTAATAAAAGCTATGTACCTAAAAAAAAAAAAAAGGAAAAAAGGTTAATTCTAACTAATAACTTATATTCAAAGGAAAATAAGGTAATTAACAAGAAAGATACCAAAGATATGAAGAAAGTTAGTAAAGAAAAGACGCAAGTTAGCAAAGAAAAGAAGAAATTAGTAAAGAAAAGAAAAAAGTTAATAAAGAAAAGAAGAAAGTTAGTAAAGAAAAGACGAAAGTTAGTAAAAAAAAGACGAAAGTTAGTAAAGAAAAGAAAAAAGTTAATAAAGAAAAGAAGAAAGTTAGTAAAGAAAAGACGAAAGTTAGTAAAGAAAAGAAGAAGTTAGTGAAGAAAAGAAAAAATTAGTAAAGAAACGAAGAAAGTTAGTAAAGAAAAGACGAAAGTTAGTAAAGAAAAGAAGAAATTAGTAAAGAAAAGAAGAAATTAGTAAAGAAAAGAAGAAATTAGTAAAGAAACGAAGAAAGTTAGTAAAGAAAAGAAGAAAGTTAGTAAAGAAAAGAAGAAATTAGTAAAGAAACGAAGAAATTAGTAAAGAAAAGAAGAAAGTTAGTAAAGAAACGAAGAAAGTTAGTAAAGAAAAGAAGAAAGTTAGTAAAGAAAAGAAGAAAGTTAGTAAGGAAAAGAAGAAAGTTAGCAAAGAAAAGAAGAAAGTTAGCAAAGAAACGAAGACAGTAAACTACTTAAAAAAATTATAATTAGGTCTTAAACCTAATTATAATTTTAAATTATTATAATATTTATATATATTTACCTTATAGTTATAGTAGTTTGTTCCTAGTATTAGTACCAAATTTATAACATAAATCTTAAAATCTTAAAATAAACGGGAATATATGCGCGCAAATCATAAAATAGCGGGAATCCCGTAAAAAAGCGGGAAACTTGGTAAAATGCGGGAAACTTGTAAAAATACGGCTTTTCCCGTATTTCTTATATTATATTATAATATATAAATATATATATTATAATATATAAATATATAAATATGCATATATATAATATATAAATATATATATTATATATATATAATATATATATAATATATATATATTATATCATAATATATAAATATATATATATTATATATTATAATATAATAATTACGGGAAAACCCCGTAACATCGAATGACGTACGGGAACAGGAACGGGAATTTCCTGTTCCCGTATTTTATTTATTACGGGAACAGGATCCCGTTCCCGTATTTTAAATACCAAAAGCAGGAACAGGATCCCGCTCCCGTAGTTCCCGTAAATACGGGAACTTGGCGCACTCTAGTATTTACATTCATTTTATGTATAAGTTATTTATCCATACACGAGGTACTAAATGGATTAACAGGTATAAAATATAAATGATAAGTTGTACTACCTATATTTTTGTTAAAATAATCCCAGATTAAAGATGTTGTAGGAGGCGCGATGAATGATAGTTACTTTACTTTAATTGTTGAATGTTAAAGCGGAAATACAAGTTCTCGTGAAGAATCGAGCTGCGATACCAAATGAAACCACCGGTTCCGAAACAATTCTGTTATATTTTTTCGGAACCGGTGGTATCATATGGCATCGCAGCTCGGTTCTTCACGAGAACTTGTATTTCATTTTTACAACAGATACCTTTAAATAAGGTATCTGTTGTAAAAATGAAATATACCTAAAATAATAAATACCTTCGATACCAGTATCGCATAATCTTAATAGTTTTTATTTATTATCGTAACGGGTTTTTATTTATTATCGTGTGATATCGAACTGATGGTATCGACATTTGTATGTAAACGATGCTACACTAAAAGAGACCATCCCTCTCAGGATCTTATACGTATTGATTATCTGTCTAATTCTGTGTCTAATTCTGTCGTCTGTCGTTCTATAGTTTTACTGTAAGTTTCTACTGAACATTTGTAGTGTTTTTACGTAACATAAAGCGCTAATTACAAAAGTATTACAACTTCCTTAATTAGAATGCAGATTCAAAATGAGTAATTTATTATTAAATTGCAGTACTGCTCTGCAACTTAAAGGTAATAAAACAAAAGCTCCCATTGTTTTACAATATTACTAATTTTATACAAAAGTTTGTACAAATAATCCGCATTCTTTTTACGTTTTCTTATACGTTCTTTTCCTTGTTTTACTATTTTTTTCGTTAAAAAAGTCATTTGCTTTCGATTAAAAAATCTTTTTTTTTAATATATATACTTTTGTTAAAAAAACAGATCTGCCATTTGTGAAGTCATTACTTTTCTTTCAAATGCCAAATTTAAGTTTCGAATTCGGTTAAAGTTTATTAAAGTGCGATTGTTTGCCCCCTGTTCTTAATATATCTAATCATGCCTGATAGAGATTTTCTTAAGAAGGCAAAAGTCCCACTTGAGAAAACTCATTATAAAATATTCGATTGACTTAGAAAAACAATAGGTTGCTCGTCAGATTGGTAAGTTAAATTTTTTTTTTCTTATTATTTAAAAACAAAAAACAAAAAATCACTCATTAAAAGAAGAAATAGCGTAAACATAATTTTTA
This sequence comes from Hydra viridissima, assembly GCF_058129835.1. Taxonomy (NCBI): domain Eukaryota; kingdom Metazoa; phylum Cnidaria; class Hydrozoa; order Anthoathecata; family Hydridae; genus Hydra; species Hydra viridissima. The sequence continues at coordinate 15,688,424 of NW_028324308.1, read as the reverse complement.
TTTAATGGAGTAATTTAGAAATCTAATCAGGAAACATCCGATTATAAAAAAATGTTTAAAATGAAATCTTTTTAATAAAAGGTTGACAGCAGCGATCTTAAGTCATTTAAAGCGTCGGATAATCTTGAAATAGCGCTTCAATGCTATACATCGATATTTGTGGCTTCATGAATCAAACTTAATGTCTGTTTCAACATCTTGTTCTTTGAATTTTTAATTTTAAGCGTTTAAGAAATGCTTTCGTAGAAACTTCACCTTTCAAAGTAAATCAAGAAATTAGTTGTACTTTGTTATGATTTAAATATTTTTTTGCAAAAAAGAGAATTCGTTCAAATACAATTTATGAGCCAGTTTTTAATGAGATGCGAGTTTATGGATTGCTGCTACGTTTCCTGAGCTCGTTTATATTTGGTGCTCTTTTAGGAGGAATTTGGGTTTATTGTATATTTCATTTTTATTTCTCATCCAAAGAACTTCTGCCGAAAAATGTGGATAATTGCAGCAGTTCTGAGGAAATCAGCAGAAGCAGTTTTGTAGATGTACCAAAGGTGGAACAAAAAACACAACCCATTTGGAATGACTTTTTTGCATCGGAAAGAAAAATCGAACACTACGAAGAATACTTCAAAATGGCAGCTCATTATAACGTTGATGATTATGGTAATTATTGCTATTATCTTTGTTATCATCTTTTAAGATTATTATTTTTATTACTATCATCTTTACTACTACTATTATATTTTTATTGCTACTCTTGCTAATATTGCTATTTTTGTTTCTACCATATAGGCGTCCCATTAGAAGAATATTTATATTCGGTGGAAAACATGCAAAGTTATTCAAAAGAAGAGAGAGTAAAAAAACTTAAGGAACGGAATATCAAAACAGTGTTATATTACCACGAAGCATACGGTTCCAAAACGTATGGCTTCAATTTTCAAGAGCGCTCCAAGCAAGGCCAATTACCATACATATGGAAATCTTGCAAAAGGCGCGATTGTTTTTGCACAGATGATCGTGACTTTATACCATTAGAAGATTTCGATGCAATAGTCTTTTATTCTAGGGCTATTAATAAGCAATCTATCCCTAAAGGTAAGATTTTATATTCCGAATGGCGTTCTTTGATGAATTTACCAAATCGTTAAAAAATTTATATTGGAAAAAAAAGATATCAGATTTTTATTTGACATGATAATTAAGGAACCCAGGTTTTGAGGACCTATTGTAAACAGAAGCGCTTTTTTTATCTCACATTCGAAGTGAATAGAAAGTTAAGTAAAAAAGAGTTTTAATTTTATAATAACTTAATATGTTATTTTCAATGCTCATATTTTGAATGAAATTTGTTTACTTTTAAGAAATAAGCTACATTCATTAAATATTTTAATTATTTAATCAGCAATAATTAGTATGTATTTATAAATTAAATATATCGGCAATAAGCAACAATTAAATATTTATTGGATTGATATGATGCATAATTCATATGTAGCATTTACAAAAACTGTAATGTAGACGTTGCTTATTTTTACATCGTTGCTTATTTTTACATCAAATTGGCCGCAGAAATCAGCGAGCCATGAGAGTTTCCGACAAACTCTAAAATTTCATGCGCCAACAAAAAATCTATTAAATGCCTGCCAACAGTTTTAAAACAGAAACTCTGATCACGTGGTATTAGTTTCTACTTTTATAGCATTTGTTTAATAAGGCTGTTCAAGATAAAATAACTACTTCACGCTTTGACAAATTACTAAACAAATTACACCAAGGTAAAGGAAATTAGTTGTCGGCTCGAACAGATTTCCATCATATTTTCAAGATGAACATTTGTAAATTTAGGAACTTTTTTCGTGTAAACAAAGTCTGTCAATGATAAAATAGACCTGTAAGGATAATTTTAAAATGACTATAAAAGGTATAGCGAAATATATAAAAGCTTAAATGAAATTTTTTGTCAAGATCTGGTTTCATTCAATTTCTTGGTCCTTCATTCACCAGCCTTAATTTTGTGTATTTCTTTGTTTTTTTTTCCGATATGTCTCCATTATTTGCCTCGACTGCTCTATAAGCTCCTTAAAATACATTCCACTATGCATTTTTATAATTCATTTGATAAAGCGAAACCCTTTAACAAGTTATTCAAGTTTACAATTATCTTGCAAAATGCGCCCAGATATTTCATGTTTTCGTTTTTGATATTTCATATATTATTTCATTTGTCATAAAAAGCAGATAATAACCCATTTGTTTTTGTCAAACAAAAATTAGTTTATATATAGCTGGTAAATCATGTTATGTTAATATTAAGTACTTAGTTATTCTTGCGGTTTGCCATAAATTGGCTTTTCTAAATTCTTTAAAATTGTGACAAACTATTTTTTTCTTTGTTGTATTTACATTCATTTTATGTATAAGTTATTTGTCCTTAACTCTATACATTTCTGTTGTTTAAAATAAATATAGAAAATTCTATAATATTTATAAACTGGAAGTCTACAACAATATAAGTAGTAGTTGGAGTTGTTCACTGGACATGAAACATTTGTGCTCTTGGTAGTTGCAAAAGTAGTTGATGTTTTGTATTATTTATTATATCTCTAGTTACACATGCACTGAAGCAGTTAAAATAAATGATCTCAATTTCTACATCATCATACACGTTAATTCTTAAAATATTAAGAATGTCTAGCAATACAAAATTAAGCTTAAAATTTTGTTCTATTGCTGTTATCTTTAATAACTAAAAAGAAGTTGATGTTACTGGTTAGACGAGACCAAATATTTTCGACGAATCAGACAGACATTAATTAAATTTGTATTGTTTAAAACAAAAGATTTGTAACAATGTACAACGAGCATGGTTCGCAAAAAAAAACAATATCGTTGCACGTCCATATCTTATACGTTCATGCTTTAAATAGTTACTCTTGTTTTAAGCACCCATTACTTCCCCCTAAGATTTGCTTTAGCCTACGCTGTCACCAAACAAATCAAAAAGGTTAAGAAATGTCTAAACTCATTTTTTAATTTTAGATTAGGCCAACAAGTAATGTAATTAGAAAATCTAATAATATCACGATCGAAGTGAATTTATGAACTGTGTTTAGCTTTATCAAAATTTTCAAAAATTAGAATAAATTATTGCTTAAAAAACTTTCGATATATTTATACTCTTCAATCTTTTGTCATCTTTAACAAACAATTTATCTCTTCAAATCGACCTTAATTTAATCAAGATATGATTTATACTGTTTTCATTTTCCATTTTTGGTTGGAATACGTTGTTTGCTTCCTAAAAATAAAATAAATAATGCATACGATTTAAAGATACAGTATTTATAACAAACCTCGTACTTAATCCGCTAAATATAATAACAATTCGTATTATTATTTTAATACTGCAAAATACTTTTACGATTTTTTTCTTCTGCTTTTTTTAAGTGTAGCCAAGGTTAAAAGGGTACCCCATAGATCCAATACTGGTTAAAAATATTTAAAGGTTTAAGGAAATGAACTTTATAAACAATCTTAACGCAGTTCAACTTTTTGTTCAACAATTTACTTGTATTTTTATCTAACAGTAACAAGTAATAAATGTCAAGAAATTTTGATTTCCGATTTCGTTGTTGCCTGGTTTTAATTTTTCTTTGCATAAATTTAAAGAGATAGTTTTAGGTCGCTGATTTCAGAAACGGCTTCGGTTTTCGCGAATCAATATTCTAGTGTTTGACTATTCGCATAAAATATAGAGATTTAAGATGTCCAATCAGTTTTTTTATTTTCTAGATTGAATAAATAAGAAAAAACAAACAAACAAACAAAAAAATGTTCAATTTGACTTGGCCTTCAGATTTTCAAATTAAAATTAGTAATCAGTATTAATTGTAGGCCCCGCATGAAGTGGGCTATTTGTGGAAAATTTATGATAGTGGGCACAGAGAATTAAAACAGAATTTTGGTATTCGAACAGTATGGGGAGGAGCAAAAGAAATCATGTAACTGACTTTTGCTTTTTTCTCACAAAACTTGGTTATAATAAAAAAAGAACTCGATTGAATATTGTTAAACCAAAACTAGATTTATGCAATCCGCTTCATTTAGGGACACGTAGCTGTTTTCATACACCTTCCTTCACCAGAAGAAGAAAATGGCAACAACAAGTTAGAGGACAGATATTTGTTTGGATCTTAAAATTTGGTAACATTTTGCTTGGTTAGCAAGCAGGATATATAAAAAAAATCCTTGTTTCCTGCTAATGTAATAGCCGAGCTAAAGACAATTGCGGCGGAATATTTGACTGGTCAGAACAAAAATAATATCGGGAGAAAAGAATACCATAAACCAACATTTGATAGAGCGGGAAAAAAAATTGTTTTTCCTCTCCTCCATATCAAATTAAATTTATGAAGCAGTTTGTCAAAGCTTTTAACGCAGAGTGGGACTGTTTTAATTATATTAGTTACCCATTTCCTGGTTCGCGTTATGACAATAAAAAAAACCTGTGTTTTTAACGGACCAAAAATCAGAAAGTCAATGATTGAAAAAAATTTTCACATGATTTGTGAGATCGTTGCTTTAAAAATTATCATCAATTAACCTGCAACATGAGCATAACAGTTTATTTTCACAAGTTATCTCAACAAATTTCTTAAGCAAGATGAGCACATTCATCAAGATATTAAGATTATAGGAACAGAGGTGTCAAGGCCAATAGGACATACATATGCATGCAGATGACTTTAAGGGTATTCAAAAAGATTTTGCTTATGTTTTCATAAACAAAATTTTGTTCCAAGAATAAATTGTTAAATGAATATGTAAAATTTTTACTAGTTTTTATTTTTATTGTTGTGTTAAGAAGTATAGCACTTTTTAACTTCAATCATGTTTGTCAAAAACTAAATATTATGGCTTTGAGAACAATGATTTTATAAACTTGATTATGCAATGTATTTATACTACATACACATAAAATACGGGTATGTAATGGAACAAGTATTTAGTAGGTAAAAACGGTTGCTATCCTTGAAATCAACTATCCAATATTAACTTAAAACAATTGTACATTAAAACAGGGAAACTTATGTTCAATTAAGCAATATATAATAAAAGTATTAAAACCCTTGTACTTTTAACAATTGGAGTCAAGAAAACAACAACATAGATTTATAAAAAAAATGTTCTTGGTGGTTTGTTAATGTCTTTCATTATTGTTTTTTTTTAATCTAGTTCGTAAACCTCATCAAAGGTATATTCTTTGGGAAGTGGAGCCAGCAGCCTATCTTTTGGGTTTTCAACCGAGTGAATGGACAAATTTTTTTAATTGGACTCAAACATATAGACGCGATTCAGAATTCTGGGAACCGTGGGGATTACTACACCAAGTTAAAAATATTGAAAAACCGGAGGAGGACCTTATTAGCGAAAGTAAAAAAAACGTTCAATTAGCAGCAACCAAGAATAAATCAGTAGCATGGTTTGTATCAAATTGCTTTTCTCAATCAGGGCGAGAAAGTTTTATTAAAGAACTGCAGAAGTATATAACAGTAGATGTTTACGGGGGATGCGGAACGTTTCGGTGCGGTCGAGAAAATTCCGACAAATGTTGGGACGATGTGGAGAGAGATTACTACTTCTATTTTTCGGGAGAAAACTCTTGTTGCAAAGATTATATAACCGAAAAGTTTTTCAACGCGTTGAAAAAGAATATTATACCTATCGTTTTAGGAGGTGGCACTGATACAAACGATTATTACTTCGCCCCCAAAAAATCGTTCATTAATGCTTTGGAATACGAAAGCCCTAAAGCATTAGCAAACTACTTACTTGAGTTACAAAAGAATCATGGCGAATATGTCAGCTATTTTTGGTGGAAACCTTATTATAAGGTGTGGCTTGGAAGATGGAAAAAAGCACATTGTGAAATTTGCGATCGATTACACGAAGACCAAAACGAAAAAGTTTATGGAGATTTTCACGACTGGTGGGTAACTCAAGCAAAATGCAGGATTTATAAGTAGCAATTTAGTCTTTAATTGGTAATAAATTGTTAGTAATTCAATAATAGTTTAGGAGTAATTACAACCATCATGCATAAGCATGTTTTTAAAGATTGCTGATTTTTCATAGACTTTAATTAAAAAAGAGTTTCTACTTACTCAAAAATGACTACAGAGAAATTCTATTTTTTCCCCATTTATTAACTGAATGTTTAAATTAACCAGGAGCATTTTACCTTTGAAATTTCCTGGTAGCTGTTGTATTTTGTGTACTGGCTTCTTTCTCTCTTTCTTTCTCTGTGTACTGGTTTCTTTCTTTCTGTATTTTGTGTACTGGTTTCTTTCTTTCTGTATTTTGTGTACTGGTTTCTCTAGGCTTTGTTAAGATCATCAATGTTTTCATCACCAAGATTAACAAACCGTATCGGTCTTCATCTGCTGAAATTAAAATTTAAAAAAGTTGTCCTTTCAATTTGGGAAATTCGTTTGCAATTTTAAAATATTAGCAACGTTTAGAAAATTTATGCTGGCAAATACAAGTTTCCTAATCGACTTTGAGTTTAAAAAACGATGTAATATACTCAGGAATAACGCGAATTAAATTTTGGTGTTTAACCAAAAGATTTGTTTACTTTGCGTTGTTTTAAAATTTTGAGATCTAAGCGGTCACGTTGAATACCTTTATGTCTTTTGAACTACATGTCATTATAAATCTTTACAAAATTCATTTCGAATTTCATCTTTCGTCTTAAAAAACTTTTTGCTGAGCTCTTCTACTTCTTCTGCATTTCTTTGGTTGTTGTTGTTTTCTGTTGATTAATTTATCTCTGAAGAACGTTGTATGCGTTTCTATATATCACGCCAAGCAGTAATATAGTTTGGCTTGAAACTAGTCAAGTATAGACGGAAATTATATGTCGTTGAAATATTTGGTGAAGGAATAACCATAGTAGCAGCTGAAGGCGTAACATTTTGCTCGCAAGTGCTAACAGATTTCTCTCAATTACTGGATCCTTCATCATCTTCCTTCCTGTTTTTCAAAAGCTGTTTTTCATAATTAAATAGTTCAAGACATTCGTTAAACGGAACAAATTGCTGATCTTTGAGCTTTATACCAGTCGGTGGAGGGGGGGGGGGGGAGCAATCAATCTAAGTAGCTGTTTGAGACTTTTAGGATTCTCTTTTTACATCAAATCATCAATTTCATCATTTACATTATTTCATCCCAAAATTCTTTCAATTGCATGCCAACTATTACGAATATTATTTTTGATACAAAATAACTTTCACTATCATCTGAGCCGTTAAAACGGAAAACCTTTGTTCTTCAATGAATTTAACCTCTCTGCTAATATTCTCATTTTGTTGTCTCTTAAAAGTTAGTAAAACTCCTTAAATGTTCTAGCATCAATTTCTGTTGCAGGTCTCGATACTTCACTTTCAGCAGACAATCCAGGTCAGTATCATTGAGTTATATGTCCCCTGTTTCTTTATCACCAATAATAATGTGATAAAGAAACAGGGGACATATAACTTAATGATACTGACCAGGATTGTCCATGATACCATGCCATGAATACAATCCAACGGCATCTTTTTTAAATAGCTCCCAAAATAGGTAAAACACAAGACAAAACTTTGTTCTGTTCTTTATGCATATAAGAATAAAATTGGAATTTAACACCTTTTGCTAAAATTAATAAACGTGAGGGTCTTAACAAGGTGCGAGGAGGCATCCAAGAGTATTTGGTGACAAAAATTCAACATCATTGAAGAGAGAGAATAAGATGACATCTACGATAGCACCTCTAAATATGCATAATTTGTTTAATTATGACATACATTTTCTCACATTTGTGAATTATATTTAGGAGAAGGCCCTGCCGTTGAATACCTAATTAACAAAACCGGCTAACCGGTTTGTTTGATATAAGATATTGCAAATGATAAGTCAACTGCAAAAGACATATGAATAAGAAAGTACGTAATCTAATTTGTGATATTTAACACCTTAGTCAAATTAGTGCAAATAAAAAATGAGATTTAATGAAAAGTAATTGAAAATAAAATATGATGAATAATAATGTATAATAGTGTCTAATTAAGAAATTTAATTATAGTTTGTGAGAAATATTAACTATAACTCTAATTGATTGGTTAATGAATCAAGTTTAATTTGCACATAAGTAACAAATAATTTAATAGTCTCCTTATTAATAAGAAAATAATGTAGAGTCCCTGTAGATGGTATTGGTCACATCAAAAATTTGAACACGAGTAACATAAAAAGATTTCATTTAAAGAAGTTTTTAAATAAATTTAACAAAATGAGTAAAAGTATAGTTATAATATATAAACAAAGTTGCTGGGTTAAATTCAGCTAATGCATAAAAATTCATTCACGGTTGAACTGCAAATATCTTTGAGCAGAGAGTGAAAGAAAAAGATCTATTTGGACAAATCGGTGATTTGTAAAAAAAGCAAACAAATAAAAAAACACAACATTATTCACTCAGTGCGTCGCGAAGTTTACAATATTCTTGTCTCCTTTGCGTCGCGACTTTAATGACGAAACCTTTGCGCATGAGCTTTAAATTGCCAACTCAAGAAAGATCAAGCTAAAATGGCAGTTGTTTACATTATTACATGTCGGATGTTTTTTTTGTACACTAATTTAATTTTTGTTACATTTACTATACTGACATAGTCACTAATTTATTTTCTACTTCTAGCTGTTTTAATAGTTTTAATATTGGCCAAACAAACATATATGTACCGTTCCATCTTAAACAAAAAAAAGTTTAAAAAAAAAAAAATTGAAAAAACTAACTCATTTTGCCAATTAAAAGTAATTAATTTGCTTAAACCTAATTGAATAATAAAATTTCATAAAATTTTATTACTAAAATTTCTTAAAATTTTATTGCTGCGATGTTTGATGAACAAGACTTTTTTTTTTTTTTTTTTATCTAATTGAGAACCTAACAAATCTTTTGATGACGTTATATTTTTTATGAGCAGGTGGTTCTACCTGTTTTAAAAATTCCAAACATTTACTTAAGAATAAATGAGCGCTGGTTAGGTAGTTTTTATTAACAAAGTTTTAAGTCATTAATGATAGTAAGAATATCTAAAGTAAATATAGTATACATACATTCATACATAAATTAGTAAAAGTTTTATATTAAAGTTTTATATAATTAGTAGTAGCATTAAGTATTACTAACTAGCTATGTAGCATCTATATATACATCAGTATATGTATGCATATTGTATAATGCAAATGTAAGTCTATCCTTCTATCAGCATATGTATGTTTACTTTATAATATAAAAAGTTATATATATATATATATATATATATATATATATATATGAATTTTTAGAAATAAATGATATGAGATTTACTTCTTTGCTCAAGTCAAAAGAATTTTATTCTGAATAAAGAAGCTATGTACCGCAACGACCAAAGGTATTTCCTTTATATAATATATATATATATATATATATATATATATATATATATATATATATATATATATATATATATATATATATATATCAGTCTTTTAAATGGTTTATAAAGTTATAATTTTGTTATTATTTAAGCTATTATGAGTCACAACCTTTCCATGATGAAGAGGATATAAATAGTTACAAGTATGGACAAAACTATAGGAACTATCCACCTATTCAAAATGAACCTTCAATAAAAGGCAAGCTAGAACAAAAGTATTGGAAGTCAAAGCAAAAAGTAATTGAAAAATTAGGAAAAGGGCAAGATGAGTTTGTTATCGCAGGTGATGCTGAGGTTGATTCACGTTTAGAGGTACAGTTTTCTTTGATTCTGCTTTAGAATTTAGGAGTTGTTGTTAATGTTCAAAGTTTCATCAAATTTCATGTTGACTGTTTTTCTTTGAAGTTTACTATTATATTAATGTTGTTATTCTAAGTAGTTTCTCTCAGAGAAAAATTTAGACTATTGTATTAAGTCAAAACAGTTCTATATTTAACACAAAATTTATTCTAAAAAGTTTTAAAGGAAACATTGATGAATTTTTAAAAATTCATATTCTCTGTCAAAGACATGCACAATTACCACTTCATGTATAATCATTGATATTGGAGTCAATGCTAGCTCATGCCAACATAGTAAAATAAGTGATTGATGTGTGAAATATAAAAATTAAAAAAAAAAAAAAAGAGGTTTAGATAAGTAAGTGGTACAGAAGTATGGAAAAAAGCAGACCCATATATGCCTAAGATGAAAGGTTTTGCTTTGAAAATGATTTCAGTTATTTGTTACTAGTTATGAATAATATTTGTTTACTTTTTTAATTAAGGCTTTCCAACATATTAAGATGACATGTATTCAACTTATGACTGCTATTGAGTTTTATCAAACACGAATATTTGGTATGATTTAGTTTAATATTTTTGTTAATCTAGTGATTAATTGGTTAAGTAATTTGTTTTTAACTTTGTTAATTTGAATTTTGATGTACTTTTTGAATTGGTTTTATAACAATCATGTAAAAAATTTTACTCTTAAGGTTTTTACCTAACTGTATAAATGGCATCTAGTTGCTAAAACATATTAATCAACTCAAAGTTTTATTTTATTAGATTTTTCTAATATATTAGATTTAACTTAAAGTTATTGCAGGCTTTAAAATTTATCCTTTATTTATAATAATAACCTCAAGTCAAATTTTAGTGTTTTTATGAGTTACACTTTATTAATTGTCAAAACTTCGCCTTAATGCATCACATTAATAAAAACTGTTCGGTTTTTTTTAAAGTTACAGTTTGAACTTCAATTATTTTTATAATTTAATTTGATTTAGCTCTGTCTCAAGATGAAAATGAAATGGGTCGTTTTCTACGTGATCAAGGAGCCACTGATAAAACAAAAGCAGGCAAAATGATGATCTCTGTAGGAAAAGCTCAAAGTTTTGCAGCTCAGCAAAGGTATCGAAATTTGAGATTTTTTTTAAAAAAATATTTAGTTGTTTTTGAAAAAATAGGAATTTTTATCGAGAAAAAAAATTACTAACTTAAGTTTATAAATATTGTTTGTCTTTTAAATTTTGTGATAAATTTTTATCTTAGTATTGTCTACTTTCTTTACATAAAAAAATTTATACTTTCTTTACTTTTACTGAATTATAAAACTAATGACATTTTAGTATAGTATTTTACAATGTATATATAGTTTTTCTGATCAGTTTCAAATTGGCCAAATAATCAGAATTAGGAATTATAAAATTGATTTTGTAGATTTTTTTTGTAGACTGATTAAAATTAATTTTAGAAAAATAACAAAAAATACTTAGTGACTTCTGGACTCTAAAGGAGTTTTTAATGACTGTTTAAAGCAGTTAGAGGAACAAAGACTAAAATATTAAAAAAAGCATTAAAAAAAAAAGTTGAATATTAAATACTTATAAAAGTTTTAAAATTTGCTAATTCTTAATTAACACAAAAATTTTAGCATAAAATATAGTATCAACATTACAATCGTCTCATTAAAACCTTATAAAAGTGTAAGCAAACAGTGTAACATGCATCAATAAAATACAATTAAGTATCAATCACCTAATTTCAATTTACTTTAGATTAAGTCTGCGTACTCCATTAGTTCGCTTATTTGCTGAGTTAGAGACATTTCGTTTTCAAGCAATTCAAGATACTCAAATGACAGTTGAAAAAATGGAGCAAGCGCGTTCAGATTATAGAGCTCGTCTTTTGTGGATGGCAGATATTTCCAAAGAACTTGATCCTGATCAAAACAAAAGGCTTGGAAAGTTTAGGGATGTAAGTAGTTTTTGTTCAAAATAAGAATGATAATAAAAATCAGGGCTGTGGAGTCGGTAAGCTGCTGTTCCGACTCCGACTCCTTGATTTTATCATGGACCGACTCCGACTCCCAACTCCGACTCCGACTCCTTCATAAGTAACCAATTTGTAACAACAAATAGTTGTTTGTTTTACTACAGTTATTTGTTTGTAATAACAAATAACTGTAGTAAAATGTTAACATTGGCTATTTCATCACTATGATACAAGTAATCCAACCACTTAGTGCTTTAAATAATATTTATAAGAAAACAATTTCTGAACAAACAACTTTTCTGAACTCTTGTTATGCAATAAACTCTTATGCAGTTGCTAATAACATTATGAATTTGTCAAAATCATGTTTGAAATATTGTCAGTTGGACAATATTTCAAACATGAAAGAACTTGTTCTTCTTTAAGTTCATATTCTTTAAGAATCTTTTCTACTAAGACCTGGAGAAATTCGCTGGTGTGATTAGCTTTGATGTCTTTTACTACCGATGTTTTGGTAACTGCTTTATTTTTTTCAAAAAGGAATTAAACATTGATAGCAAAATAGTTCACTCTGTTAAGAAACACAAAGCATCCCTTGAGAGATTCATTAAGTTCTTCTCTTTGTTTAACAGCTTCTTCAATCACCAATTTTCTAATATTCTCCCTCTCCAGAGAAACAAAGTTAATTGAATACTTCCAGTCTTTCTGTTTGTGGAGCAACTCTTTGGTGCTTGTTGGTGGCACGCCTAGCTTTTTACTAAGAATATGTAGCACAGTGCCAGACAATTTAAGTCGGGAGTTAGGGGATCATGAAGTTATATAGTTTAAGGGAAGGTAGAGGAGAGCGCAAGGGAGGTGATATATGATTCTCAGTGATAAGCAGCAAAATACCCTATTGCTTATCACTGTTTTAAAGGCCTAAAAATAACATGTCAAACTCCTTGTCCTCCAGTTGTTGCAAACTACAATTCCCATTGTGTCTGGATATCCTACAGTTTTCAGAGCATCCTGGGACTTGTAGTTTTGTAACATCTATAAAATTCTTATGATAGTTATGAAACTTTGAAAGATTTTTTTTAAACCGGAGTCAGAGTCGGTACAATTTTTCCGACTCCGACTCCAGCCAAAATGAGCTCTGACTCCAACTCCACAGCCCTGATAAAAATGATAGTAGTGTTATTAATATTAATTATTAATGCAGCATAACTGTGTTTCATGTTAAGAATTAGTATGATTGTTGTTGTTTTTGCGTAATAAAGTATTTTGCAGAAAACATTTTGTTAACTTTTTTAAAATTGCTTATGGAATGTTATGCAGTCAAAGTTGAGAAAGTTGTGTAATCAGCAGGAATAAATTGGCTTAGAGGTAACCATCCATAAATAGTATATCCATTCAGTTTCTATAAATTTATAGTCTCACTTTCACCTTTTTTATTTTTTACACTTGCATGTGCAGTTTTGAATGTAAAAATGAAATTGAACAAGTTAATCATTGAGCTAAGTATTCGTTTATATATATATATATTTTTTTTTTTCAGAAAGCAAGTGATAAATAACAAAATAATATTACAATTATTATAGTAAAAATGTGTTTTATATACAACTGGATGTGAAAAGTGCCACAGAATATGATAGTTGAGTTTAAATAGATCAATAACTTGAAGCCTAGAATCCTCATCAAAAAAAAATTTGCTAGAATCCTCAACCAAAAAAATTTGCTTTTTTCTAGGTACTATAAAAATGATTAATGTACAGCAACACTTAGATATTTTTTATTTCTAAATTTTATTTGTTCATTCATTTCACATAATTCAGTACTGTTTAAAGTAAGGTGGAAGATTTTTTTTTTGCAGCAATTCCTTTTTTATAAATTTTGAGCACTTATAAATTTTGAGCATTTCAAATTTTTAAAAATATGCCCTCTTCAAATGAAGCATGTACCAAAATATTTAGAAAATATTATAAAAATTTACTAAAAAACCAAATTAACCAACCAATCAACTCAATCAAAAAACCAAAACAACAACCAATCTTTTTTTTACAGTTTGAAATCTGTTTTGTGTAGTAAAAATTTTTGTCTTTTGCAGCATTTTAAAAAATGACTATTATAAAATTCTTATGAGAAAAAATGTGATTAGTTTAAGAAGAAACTATGTGATTAGTTTAAGAAAAAATTTAAAAATTATTTTATTTTATTTTAGCTTGTAAGAATGAAAGAATTTCTAATTTAGTTTCTCAAAATATTCAAAACTTCATTGAAACTATAAAATACAAACTACTGAATATTTTTAGATGGTCTTCCATGCTTCTTTTTAGCATCAGGTTCAGATTAGTTTGATTTTACTTTCACTTTTTCCATCTTTATTTGTTTGATTTGCACCTGTATTATTTGTCCTTTTCCTTATTTTTTCTTTTCTTTGTCCTATCTTTGATAATTTCCCAAAATTGTATCGCTTATAAAGAAAGTTTTTTGTATTGTCTTTCTTTTTGTGCTTAATTCATTCTGGAAGCTTGAGCACATCCTAGGTTGAAGTTGAAGGGGTTGAAGTTGATGGTTGATGTTGAAGAAAAAAACCATTTCATTTACTGAAACTTATATGATGTATTCTTTTAGATAAGTTAACTCTTTTTCTCATGGTTATGAATGTTTTTAGTTATATGAGCAGGAGCAAAAAGTTCATTACTGATAAAATATTAATACTTTTAATGAAGTTGGAAAAAGTAGGAATTTCATAACTTTCAGGAATGACTTGTGCAGCTGAGTTGGAAGCAGGTTCAGAATCATTATCTATGGCAATACACTGCTTAAGATGAATATTTTCAATATATACCTTGTAAATTCAATCCCATCAACCTTGTTGCATCCATTTTCTTTCTTCCAACTATTAATATCCTTTTTCCATTTTAATTTGGCTGGTACAAAAGTTAATGTATCACATTTGCAGAATGTGCTTACATTTAAGTGAAAAAGAAATAATGTGCATTCCCCATTACTTGCACCAATTAAATAAATGAAATTTAGTGACTTAAATGATTGTCTAAGAATATGGAAAAAGGACATGTAATATCTTTCAATACATCATCAGTTCTCTAAATATAATCTTTAAAGAGCATTGGTTTTACCAACTAGATTCAGTTTCAGTGAATAAAAAAATCACTATTGACAGTTCCATCTTCCATCCAAGTATTATCTGGGTTTTTAATTGAGAACCATTAGCTCCAAAGTAATAGCAGACAATCATATTTTCTTTAGGTTTTGATGAATTAATTTTGTAAACTGGTTTTGCACTTTTCCTTAAAAGAACTCTCTTCAAAATGTGTAAAGAGCATCTGGATAATCAACAACTTGAATCAAACCATTCTTTTCTAAAAAATTGTAAAAATGGTGAAAATCTTTTGATTCTACTAATAGATTCAGTGCTTTTCCAGGATTTTTTTTACGAATGATTCTACCCAATATTCATTTGGAAGTAGATTTTTGAATAGTGGAGTTATCTGAGGTTTTATGAAATTTCTGTACATCTTAAACAGCCTTAATCAAATCTTCCTTTGTTTTAGGATCCTTCTAATCAGATGACACTCTGAGCCACTTTTTCAGGAACAGTTTTCTTCAAACCTCCATTTTGTTGCTTTTTTAAATGTCAACTAATCATTTGCTTTCGTATGTCAAAATTTTTGGAGGCAGCCTATACTGATAAGGTTTCTTCTGAAACTTTGGGCAAGGCTGACTTTAGAAGAACTTCATACTTCTTATGTCTTTAAGATACAACAGCAATTGTTGCTTCCTCTCCTTTAAAGCTGTTACAATTTTTCATGATTAAAGTATAAATCACTTAAATTACTTTAAATAATCAAAAAAAGCCTTTAAAAAACTTTTTATGTAAAATTTAAATTTCTCTGTTCAAGTCAAAAAAAAAACAAACCTTTTTTTTACTGCCAAAAGCAGATTCTTTGTTAAACAAACTTGAATTAACAATATTCCTTTTTTTTTTTCTATAAAAAAGTGAATTCAGCAAAAAACATGCTACCACAAAAAACAAATCTTATGCCCTATTTGTGAGTAAGTTATGAAAAGTTATGAGTGTAATGGATTATGCAGGCAAGTTTTTATTTTGTTTTTTCTTATGTGGTCCTTATCTAGTAATAATGGTCGTTCCCTGAACCTCTATGGTTTCTTTGATAATTTTATGGAATTGTTTTATTTTATTGCAGGTCCAAACTCAAGTGAAATCAGCAAAAGCCTTATTTGATAAATTAAAAGTAGATGTTGTGCAAAAAATTGATCTGCTCTCTGCTAGTCGTTGCAACCTTCTATCTGCAACTCTTGAGCCTTATCAGGCAGCTATGGTAAAATTCTTAAGTACTACTGCTAAAAGTTATACTGCTGTCTATACACAATACCAAGGCCATCCTTCCTATCAATTTCAAATTTTAAAGCATATTATTCCAAATAATGGTATTGCAGATGATGAAGAGGATGAGGAAGAAACCAATGAAGATGGTAAGTCTACTCAAAGTAAGAAAGCAAAAAGTCGAAAGACTAAAAAGAATGATGAAGAGGTCAAAGAAGAATCAATACCCTTAGATTTACAAAGAGAACAACAACTTGATTTGGACAATGATAGTGATGACAAATTAATCAGCTTTGATTGCTCCCCTGTTGCAGAGGATGTTGAATCTCAGAAATCTCAATTGAGTTTGCCTTCTAAACAGTCTGCAGATGATTTATTTGGTAGACT
Organism: Hydra viridissima; assembly: GCF_058129835.1. Classification (NCBI taxonomy): domain Eukaryota; kingdom Metazoa; phylum Cnidaria; class Hydrozoa; order Anthoathecata; family Hydridae; genus Hydra; species Hydra viridissima. Next base: position 15,671,847 of record NW_028324308.1, on the reverse strand, counting down.
GCAAGATTCCAGTCCTGGTTTTGGGGAATTTACAAGTATGCAAGATGCTGCTCCCAACATTGATAATGGTATTTTTGGTTTTTAATTCCTGTTTATTTCTGATTCCACTGCTTTATTCATTTCTTAAATAAAATTAAATTAATATTTTCTAATACTTTTGTAATGCTTTTTTAAGTAATAAGATGCTTTTATATCAAATCAACAGCAAACGTACAGATAATGTAACAATATTTTGTTCATTCATTTTTTAAAGTATTTTGTTTTAATTTAAAGGGTTTGAAGATCTGCTTGGGCAGTTTGAAGAAAACAATATTCCACCATACACATCGAATGGAACATCATCAAAGTCTGATTTACTAATCAAAGATTTAAATGAGCCAAAAGGTATAAAAGTTTATGTTACTAATATTTATGTCATTGTCAAATTTATTTCATATTTTTCTAATTTTGTATAAAGAATTTTTTCTTACTTTGCAATTCATTTTCCCTTTTTTTTTTAGCAAGTAATTTAGCTGGACTTTCTGTGGATGATCTTTTATTTGGATCCCCAGTTCGCCAATTAAAAAATGATCCGCCTCAAAGTGATATTGATATCCTCTCTGAAGTACTTTCGAACCAATCCTTAGGTATTAGTGATAGTGAACTTAATAGCTCTTTCTCTTCTCAATGGCAGTCGTTGTTTGGTGCTAAAGAATCTAAAAAATCTGTAAACGAGATCACTTCTACAATGGGAGGATATACAGATATTGACATGAAAAGCAAAATGTTTATGCCATCTTTCTTGTTATCTCAAATGAAGGAAGTGGACCCTGTTCTAATGGCTCAAGGTGGAGCTCCGCGAGATGCAAACTCTGTTAAAGATAGTGCCAAAGTTGAACGGACACAGCCAGCTAAACACGTTAAGGCTAAAAAGGAGAACGATAGAAAAGGAAAAGATATGTCTGCGTGGTTTAACTTGTTTGCGGACCTTGATCCGCTAGCAAACCCTGACGAAGTGGATGGAACTGCTAAAGAAAAACAAGCCTGTTAAATTATCTGTAAATTTTTCCTTTTTTTTACGCTAATTGAATGCATTGCATATAGTTTGCATCTGACATCCGGGAGCATTAGATTGCGCCAGTTCAGATGCAGAACTTACTTAAAAGATAATCAATAATCCGTACAATCTTTAGATTGGTATATAATTTTTGGAAGGTGACAGATAAATAGTAAGCCTGATAATTCTCCATTTCTTTCAGGTGAAAAGTATGTTTGTTTTTTTTAATCTTAATTTCTTGAATTTTCTTTTTATAAAAATCTAATATAAAAAATGATCGCGAAATCTTTTTCTTCTGCTTTGTAAAGTAACCGGCATATATATTATATATTTTGGAGGAAATCTCTTTCTAAGAAAAATATTTCCTTTTATTTATTTATTATATTACACGCTTTATGTAAAAGCCTATTTTTAATAAAAAGCAATTACTGCAAATTGTCATTAAAAAGTGTTTCAAATCTTGTTGTAAAAAAACGGATGAGTTATAAAGTGCATGTGACAGTTTCACGAAAAAAATAGTATACTTTTATTTTCGAGTTTCTAGCCAATACCTTTATATACAATACTGCTCAAAAATTTAGCACACATAAGATTTAAGTTTCATTTTTCTTCTTTTAATTGAACTTTTAGGCGGTAAACTTCTTATGCCTTTTCAATTTTTTTTATTTACAGTTAATTAAAACATACCTTATATAGAAAAAAAAATTGAAAAAAAATTACGTTAATTTTACCATCTATTTTTAACTTAAACAGAGACCGCTAATTAAAGCGGTGTAAAAAAGCTGCTCATAAGTTTAGCACACTTGCACTTCTATTGTCTTTTAACTGCCGCTCTTTACTTTTTGACGTCAAAATTTTATTAAAAAGTAAATTTAACTATTCATTTTTACATAAACAAAACTGAACAAAAGTTTCAAAGATATACATAGTATGTATTACCTCATTTGAAATAAACTTGGTATTTTTCGCTTAAATTTTGTCCATAATGTGACCAATAAGATGGGAAAAAAATCAATTAGCTCTGAAATAAAACAGCGTATTGTAGGACTACACCTTGGTGGTTTCAACAGCTCTGAAATTGCTCGAACTCTTAAGTCTGTATCTCGTTCATGTGTACTCAGAACAATTCAGAAATTTGAAAAAACTGGTACTACTGCAGACAAAAACCGATCTGGACGACCAAGAATCACAAGCATCGCCGATGATAACAGTATCTATAGAATTGCAAGAAAAAACCCTAAATACTCAGCCAAAGAGATTGCACAAGAAGTGAACTTGGCTCTAAAAAATCATATCTCAAGACAAACTGTAAATAGAAGATTGATTGATCGAAAACTTTGTTGCTACGTTGCTGCTAAAAAACCACTGCTTAAACCAATTGATCGGTTAAAACGTATCAAATTTTGTAGAGCTATTTTGAAAATGACTAATTATGAACTAAGAAGAATAATATTCAGTGACGAATCCAACTTTACAGTTATTAACCGAAAGAACAGAGTGATTATCCGAAGACACTATAATGAGATGTTTCGTAGTCGCTTCATTGTGCCGCGACTACAAGGTGGTGGAGGTTCGGTAGGCATATGGGGTTGCATCACTTATGACGGCCCAGGTCTCTGCTACTTATACAATGGTCGTATGGATCAACATAAATATATCGAAACGCTTGAAAATCATTTAATCCCGACTAGAGACATCTTTTTTAGCAATGAGTCAGAGTGGCAATTTCAACAAGATAACGCTCCTTGTCACAAGGCAAAAACGGTGACTATTTGGTTTCAAGAAAACAGCATTAAGGTACTTCAGTGGCCAGCTAGATCACCTGACCTTAATCCAATCGAAAATGTATGGACTGTACTGGACCGCAAACTCACTAAAGCTCCCGTAACATCAGCTGAACATCTTAGGGAAAGTTTGAAAGAGTCGTTCGACAGCTTATCAACTGATTATTGCCGAAAACTTTTTGATTCAATTAAAAGAAGATGTGAACTATGCATAAAGAATAAAGGTGGACATATCCCTTATTGATCTTGCTATTAAAGCAAACTTAAATCCAGGTGTGCTAAACTTATGAGCAGCTTTTTTTTAACTTTTTTTTATATGTTAACTTTGATTAAAGATATTTAGTGATAGAGATTTGTTTTTTTTTTAGTTTTTTTTTCTCTTAATGTAATTAAAAAAGTCAAATAAATATTTTTTGTTTTTTAAAAAACCCTGAATTTCTTATTTTTTACTTTTATTTCATTTTTAAAGAAAAAAACGCAACTTAAATCTAATGTGTGCTAAATTTTTGAGCAGTATTGTATTTGGCACAAAGCTTGAATCTGAGACAAACTGGTTCTCCTACTTTTGGCTCAAAATTTGTTTTTGTAAAAATAAGAGATTTTTTTTCTTGCTTAAAGATCTCTCATTCCTGAGTGTTAATAATTAACAATACAGACATTTAAATCGAAAGAAATGCTGAATAAATACACTTGTCGGCTTGTTTACTAACACAAAGTTTCAACAAAAATGTTTATCGAGTTAGTGACCTCATTTAAATTGCTTTTAAGCACTTAACCACATCGAGCATTTCACTTGTTCTATGTTGTACCTTTCGGAGTGATCAAACTCCAACATCCCACTGAGCAGATCTTTGCAGGGAAGCGTTATGGTGATATTCTTCGGATACGGAATGCGTTTGTATACATTTTTTAAACCTTGTACTTCCTGTTCTAAATTTTCCTTTCGTAAGCTTTTGTAAGGCAATCTCAGTGTTAACATTATATACAAAGTTAAACCTAGTTGCCAAATATCGGACTTAAACGGGTTGTAGTAGCAACTTGTGACTTGCTCAGGGGCAAGCATATTTGGAGTTCCGCATCTCTCACTAGAAACAGGATTTTTCTTCGTCACGAAGCTAAAATCTAAATCATAAGGTTAAGGTATAAAAATCATATTTATACATGCAAAATACCTTTATGTAGAACATTAATTTATTGAAAACAGTACGACAAAATGGTATGAAAGAGCTACCTCACTGTAAAATTAATATAATATGCTAAAAAATTGTATAAGGAGCAATATAAAAGCTGATGTATTTTATCAAAAAATATAACCGGCATAAAAAAGCTACTTTTTCGGTTTTTGGAATTGAAAAAATGTGTCATTAAAGTAATAATTTTTAGCTAAACGTTGAAATATTTATATGCACAATTTTCAAAAAGAAATTAGTAATTTTGTCCTATTGATTTATAATTAAAGTATATATTACTTTTAAAGTATCAGGCTTTGCCCTACAAACGAGTAATAAAAAACAAAGTAATTACAGTGCCTCTAATAATGGTGTTACTATAGTCGTACCTGTCAACCTGATTCTGTCATGAGCATCAAAAAGCAAATTTTGAGGCTTTATATCACGATGAGCTATGTTCTTACCATGACAATAATTCACGGCTTCTACAATATCTTTGAAAACAACTTTTGCTTTGTAAGTAGTCATCGGGCCACTAAGCAAATAATGATCCAGGTCTCCTCTATCTGCTAAATCCATTATAATGTACATTATTTTATCAACTTCTATAGCTTCAACTAAGTTTATTATGTTTACATGTGCACCACTAGAAAGTTCCTTCCAAAGAGATAGTTCGTTAGGCAAATATTTCCCTATATATGATTCAATTCCCTTTTCATTTAGAAGTATGATTTTTATAGCTATATCTTTCTTACACTTTTTTGAAAATCCCTTTTTAACAATTGAAAATGCTCCAGAGCCGATGGTTTTTAGTGACGTGATTTCATACATTGGCAAATTTTCAATATGAAATTTATTATTTCCATATTTCAGATTACATTCTTCTGCATCTTTTAACGGATCGGAATAAATCGATTGGTTGTAGCCTTCTTCATTCTCCTCGTCGGCTATTTTCCTAACACGCATAAACTTTTTAAAAGAAGACCCCATACTTCTATTAAAACAAATTACATGCTCTCATTTTTCAAGTTTTTTCTTAATTTTTTATTTTAATTTTGTAAATGAGACCATCCCAGTGCTAAACAATTGCGATTATAAAAATTTTCGCGTAATCGAACATTAGCTTGCGTACATCGACGTACAGATTTCATTTCTTACAGTGATGGAAATAATAAATGCACCATAGTAACATTCCTATTTTTTGAAACTTTTAATCATCGTTGCTTTTCAAACATGTGTTTTACATTAGTTTTAAGTAATATTATTTTGTACATTTTTTAACATAGCAAGTTTAGTAAATGTTTAGTAATTATTTACAATTAAAGAAAAAACACGCGTTTTAAAGTTGCAAAAAAATAAACAAGTCTGATAAAAATTCAAATAAAACAATATATATATATATATATATATATATATATATATATATATATATATATATATATATATATATATATATACATACATATACATACGTGTATATACACAATATATGTATATGTATAAGTAATTTTTTATAACTTCAATTTTATTTATCGTGGAACAGTTCGCGAATTAACTTTATGAATCAAAATAACAAGATTTAACGAAACTTGGGGTGCTAATTAAAATTAGCATAATATAATCAGAAATTTTTTAAGATATAGAAGAGAAAACTAATTTGTTTTGACTAAATTTTAGGACTTTTGTTGTGTTAGATGTTAATGCATAATGATTTTGTGAGGATTTTTGTAAAAATAGGGCGGATAAACGAACTCAAATACGAGTACTTTCTCAAATAATTTTATTATTATAAGCAAAATTTTCGAATACATGATTATTCGTTTGTATGTTATATTTATTTGTTATATAATCTATTTGTTTCATTAATTGTTATGTAATGTAGTAATGCTTCGAATGTACGTTCAAAAGTAGATTAATTTATGCATAAGTAATTTTTTGTATGCTAATATTGATTTGTATACAAAGTTTTATGTTAATTTGTATATTAATAGTTTGTTGATTGCTTTGTTATTAGCGAATTATAACAGCGATCATTCTCCAAATTTAAAGTCTCAAGTTCGATGTTTGCATTCGGACCAAAATGTGGTTTTATTATCCGAATTAAATCTATCTAATTACTGTAAAATATTTGATGAATGAGCAGAAGAACAATATGGAAAAATATCAAATGGAATTATTCCAGACGAATGTCATGCTTTCGTCCAGACTTTTATCAAGTGTAAATGACCTGAAGAGGCAAAAAGTCTGAAACAACGAATCAAACTTATTGTTATTGCCGTTTTTCAGTTAAGAATTTTTAAAGTTTTACACAAAAAATGGTCTACCTTAGTTAATCCATTTTTAGTTCAAATTCTCAACTTCTCTTTTCTTTCAATTTATACTCCCAAGAAACATCGAACTGCTTTAAATTCTCGACAATATATCCCAGACCCGGCACCTCTCTTACAGCTTACATATTATTAGCTTTTGCTTCACAGGTCTTCAGAGTTTAACTTGAATATTTCTATTTTTTAAATATCGTTTCTTTCAAAGCCAATGAGAACGTCATTCATAAAATTCCTATGTTCAAAGATTATTGCCTAAGATACTTAGGTCATCGCTCTTGGTTTACTAACAACAGCAGGTTCATTTATTCTTTTTACATATATATTTATCTTTTTTCTGTTTTCTAATTGTGCTAATTAAAAGACTTGAAAATCGTTCGGAATTTTACGGTGTATATTCTTTAAGAAAATTAACATTTTAAAACTAGTTCGAATGAAAAGACAGAAAGAAAAAAAGAAAAAAAGAGGCTAAAATAACTTGCCATTTGTTTGTGGCGTCGGAGATCAAGGAGGAAGTATTATGAAGGCTTTACTGACGTCATTGAGAGGTCTGCTGAACATTATAATACTTTTTCCAGATAATTTAGTTTTTCTGTTGCAATGAAAGTGCACAAAATAACTGACTACTCGGCTTATTTACTTCTTGATAAACGATTGTCGCACATTCTTTACTCAAATTAGAGTGAACTTGATTAATTCTTATCAGAAATAACAGCTTAATGAAGAATTGAAACAGCTGAAATTTAAGAGCCAATAAATTATTACTATATAAGAAAAAAAAGTCGCTAGAAAAATTTTGAAGCGAGCAGAAATCTAGCACTCCTAGAAATTCTTAAGCCGATAAATGGAGAGGGGCAAATTGAAGGAAATAGCGAGTAAAAACAATTTATTCACAAAAGTATATGACATCAGCGTGCAGTTAAAATAAAAAATAACATTTAAATTAAAATCCTATGTACGTGGTGTTCCGTTAACACGAAATATATTTTTATCTCCATAATCGAAGCAGTTTTCTAAATGCTTTAAATTTCAAACTAATTTCAAATTTAAAATGAAAATATTTTTGTGAAAACTTATTAAAATATGTTTTGTATAGAGTTAAACAGATACAGATATTTATTAGTTTAGTTTTTTAATTACTTCTTTAAAGCATATACAGAGCAATATCAAGCAATTAAACGCCTTGAAAAGGAAAACGTTTAGATGAGCAAAGATAATATACATTTTTTATACGATGTTTTATGCTAAAGTATATACACATTTACCGATGAAAAGAAGTAACGAATAAAAATAGCGAGCGACTAAAATTTTTTATGCAAGTTCAAACGTTAAAAACATGATAAAAAACACCCAGATCCAAAATAATCACTGACTTTTAGTTGTCTACAAGTCTGTGTCAAACCAACCTTGCGTCACATTATTCTGCATAGCAGGAAACATCCCACTTTGTTGATGCTGATAGTTGTTTGGATTATAAGATAAGTTGTTTTGCGACATGTGTGGCGAGTATATCTCGTCAGCATAAGACTGAGACGTAAGAATGTCGGCCATTTCTGTATTACCGGGCTAAAACATAAAGTGTCAATAAATAACAAATCAGAAAATATAAGAAGTGACGAAACTCCTAGAATTAGAAGAAAATTTATACCTCCCAAGGAACGTCATCACGGAATAATGAGCTGGTTAGTTCAACAGAGAGTCTTTTTTTATAATCTTGACTTTTATCTTCTGACATACGGAAAAGAACAGCAGCAGCATATGCTGCGATTCCTTCGTTACGAGAATGTAGAAGCTCAGTTAGTATCGTTGTTGCTCCTTCTCTCTCAATAGCGTCAGCACCCTCTTTATCTTGAGCCAGTTCACATAACACTCCAGCAGCCACTCGAACAATATTCTCAACTTCTGAGTATAAAAGCTAAAAAAAATCAAAAAATTTAAGCTCTCTTTTTAAACTTTTAAAACCAATTAACCATTAAACAATGAATAAAATTTCATAAGAAGTATATAAAACCAATATTACCTGAACAAATGTTGGAATACAATTCAATTCACGAATAATAGAACGATTTAAGGCTTCCCGAGCTAAAATGTGTAAAGCGCCAACAGTTCCCTCAACAATTTCCTCCATTCGGACACCATCTTGCATATTCTGTGCTCCTGGACCACGTCGCTGTATATCTGATAAAAAATACATAGCTACAAATTACAGAAAGGCATACGAAAAAGGTAACTTACACCTGCTTAAATCATTTTTAGATTAAGTTTTTGGTATGAATGATCAAATTACCTTGAAATGATTTCATTAAGAGTTGCACAAGCCGTGGAAGACCACCTTGATCACGAATAGGAGTGTGATTACCAGGACACAAACCAAGGTTTCTAATTAGGCCAATTACAGCTTTAATCAAAGGCCACCGTGAAGGAGGATTCAGTAACTTTACCAGAATTGGTATTCCATAGTGCAACCGAACGCCATTTTCTGCATGCTCTGCATCAGGATGCCTACTTGTAAGATGACGTAATGCACATACAGCTGGTTCTGTTATTTCCTCACGATCACCAGCATTAATAATGGTTCGAACTAATGCCTCAATCCCACCAACTTGAAAAACAACTTGCTAAATATATAATTAACTTACTTTGAAATGTGTATTTTTATTTAAGATACACATTTCAATGAAATTATATTGTGAAATGCATGATAAAGAAAAAATATGTAATAGCTATGTTATTACCTTGTTCCGGGGGTTGTTGCAAGTTAGATTTGAGATGATACCAGCAACACATGTAACAACATTTATATCATTTGAGGATAGAAGCTGCACAAGCATTTGCAAGAGTCCTTCTAAACCATCTTGCTTTGTAGCAACATCAGAAAGATTCCTTAATGTCCATAAACAATTTTGTACAAGACGAGTACTCTGATGTGACAGATAATGTGCCAGTGCTTGCATACCCCCAGCCTTTGAAAATAAGATATGTATAAATAATGGGCCCAGAGAAAAAATGGTTTTTAAAGACAGTAGACCCCTTAACAAATTCTAATCACAAAAGTATTTCTAGAAGAATTCTGAACTTAAGTATAAAAATTTGGAAAAAGCTTATTTAATATATAGTTATTAACAACTGGATATTATGAAATAGAATATAAACAAAAAATCGTGCTCTAACTTTTATCTATTTTACTTAAATCTCAATTGTAATACCTCAACAATAGCAGGTTTATTGCTTGAACACACAGAGAGTACTTTTAAAACACGACAAGTAGTGTATAACAACTTTTCATAAGTGTAACTTCTCATAATGCGAACAAGTTCAGCAGGACCACCCGAAGACAAAATAATCAGTTTAGATTCCTGATTACCATAAGCCAAAATTTGCAAACAATCTAAAAAAAAACAAAACAAGAAAAATTATTTTAAATTTCATCAAAATAGATTTTTGAAAAGTTCTTTGCATGTAACTTAGTCTAATTAAAGAAAGTTAGACCAATCCATTAGCACTCATAAATTATTCACAAAAAAAATCAATATTAACAAAAAATTGTATCATTTATGAATGGAAATTTAAATTACAAAAATACCTGTCACAATAGCCAAAAATTTTACATTTGTTCTCTGTAAAAGGGAGACCATTTTTTGTAGACCAAGTGCTAAACGAACTGCCATTTTTGCACCTTCTTGATGTAGCAACAGATTGTGTAATGTTGTAATTGCATAGAAAACAACTGCTTCAATTCTATGTCCTAACAATCTTACTAAGGCTGGGATTCCACTGCATTTAAATATTGCAAGCAAACCTTGTCTAAAAAGACAAAATCTTCATTAAAAATGTATCCTTCAAAAGTAATGTTATTAGAATAGTTGATATTTAAAAATCAATTTCTTGATAAAATAATTACAAATACTGTAAAAATAACCTGTGATGGCTCATATTATGCAAAGCACCCACTACATGACGTATTGTCTCTCCATCATTTGAATTTGTTGCCACCCTAACCAATGCAGCCACAATATTTCCATTATTCATTACTGCATAACAGCTAGCTTCTTTCTTTGTTAACTGACTAACCATAATAGAAGCTTGATGAATAGTCTGAACATCACTGCTACATAATAAGCGAGCAAGTTCTGGAACAGCTCTCAGAGCAACATCAGCTTCATCTTGATAGTTAATTAGGTCAATTACATTGTTCTTAAGCATTTGAGCAGGTTCAGCAAGACGCTGAACTGCTGTGGGGTTGCTAGGATCAATCTGGGTATGAGAAAGCTCCATATTTTCTTGCATAGCCTCAGGAAACATAGCTGCTCTAACACGCTGACTATAAATGTTAAAACAAATTTAAGTTAGAAGCTTCTTTATTTAACCAAACGATACTATTTTTTTGATAAAAGGGTTTTGTTAACTCGGTTCAGCAATATACACTGAGAGGACTTAACAAATGAGATCCCCATGGTGCATATTGAAATTACTACACAAATTATAATAAGTTAGGAAAATGTACTTCCATGTAGCCCAACAATAACATTATTGTAACAAGACTTGTTAAACTAATTATATAAGATGTTCAGTGAAAATTTTTTAAAAACATTTTTAAGTTAACTAACATAGTTAGTTAATACAAATTTTCCATCTATTCTTGCTGATAGTGAAACATATTTGTCACTTGATAATAGTTGAATCAAGAAAGTAATTTATTTTTAAATAACTGTTATTTGATTGTTAAGAGTGTGACAAGCTTCTGATTAACTTCAGAATCTTAATCATCAGTGTTAAATTATATGCTTAGTCATGATGAATGATCAACTTTTAACTTTATGAGTAATAATCTTGATGTTTAAAATAAACTAAAAAAAAAAAAGTGCAAACCTTCGAGTGCTGTTAAACTGATCATTTATTGCAGTATCCATTGGTTCACCTGAGAAACCTTGATCCCATTCAAACTGTTGATATGAATGATGAGAGGCAACTTCATCATCATCATAACCTTTGATAGATGGAGCAGCAGTTTGTATGCCAGAGTCAATATTGTAACCTTGATTCCAGATTGCAGTTTGGTTCATCTTGTTCATCGCTAAATCAAATGTTTAAGATATTTACTATACATGCATACACACACACAAATGCACACAATTTTTTCATCTGAGAAGTTTACAAAGCTCAGATGTAAGATTGCTTCATTTCTTTTTTGTTTGCATAAATGGTTTATTAAAAGATTAAAAATACTATTTTTTATTAAAAGATTAAAAATACTATTTTTTATGAGAAGGGATGAAATCTGGAGAATACCTGCATGTGTTTGCTGATGGTGCATATTGAAATCAACCATTCCTTGTTTCTGCATTCTCATTTGCTGGAGCTGTGTATCAACTGCACGAATTTCCATTTGAATTTGTTGTCTATACATATGTAAAAAAATGCTTTAAAACTTTATGAACGTCACAACTTTTAAAATAAAAAAAAAGTTGAAGCTGAAAAATGTCATGAAATACCTGTTGGGTTGGTTACTCTCTAGCATCATCATCAACTTCTGACGACGGTCTTCTAACATTCTTACATCCTTTAAATCATAACTAACAATTTTATATGGGTAATAACAACAATCACAATAATTAATGACAAAAAAAAAATAACGGATTAATGAAAAAGGCAGCTATTAGTAGTACATACCAATTTTTTATTTTCTAATAAAATGCAAATTACAGCTCAAAATACACTCTTAAAGCATAAGAATTTTATTTTGCAAACTTTGAAAAAGTTTGAATTTGAAAACTAAAGAGGAAAAAATTAACTTCTGAGAGTATTGAGGTTTTTATAGAATGGGAAAAATCATTTCACAGATATCTTTATAGAACAGTATTTCCAAATACAGGCTTTTAAAAAAAACTGAAAATCCTAATATGACATATTCTTTGAGTTGATTTATATATACATACTTATCAACTTTTTCTGATGTAACTTAATATAGTTAGTAAACATTTGTAAGAAATTTGACAATTGCAGTTAAAAAGTTGATTTTTTAAGAGAATTATAGCCATTTTTACAGAGTATTACAATAATATTGGTATGTAGATGCAAAACAAATACTGAAAAAGGGTTTAAAAGAAAAGTTAAATTTATCATAGAGAAATTCAATCTCAGACTAAATAAAGTAAGAGAAAATAATCTGTAGAATTTTATACAATAGTAAAATCAATAGCAGAAAACTTTAAAAAGCATAGAGCAATCATAGAATAGAAAATCTAACTGAAGGCAAAACAAAAAAAAAAATTCTTAACAAACTACTGTTGAGTTCTTTTTTTTTTTTTAAAAAAAATTTACTGTATTTACCACTTTTTTAAGCTACATATTTTAACTTTACTGCTCAAACTAAAATTAACTTGAGTGGGGTTAACTTTTAGAAATGCACATACTCAAGTTAATTTGAATATTGGTACTGTATTAATATAATAATCACAATTTGAATAAACATTAACAACAAAGAAAGGACATAACAAATACTTTATAAAAACTTGGTTTAGTAAATAATACATTCATAAAAAAGAGGATTATTTTTGGACGATTTTTTCTCCTTAAGAAAAGTGTGTATTAAGGAGTTAAAAGTGAATTAAATCTCAGTTAGAATTGTGAGATTCTTTGTTTTAATTTTCTATATATATTTAAGCAGTTTGAAAAATTTATTTTTTATCTGATTGCAAATTGTAAAAGCTTTTTTTTTTTTATTTTTATTTTTATTATTATTATTAAAAATGACTTTAATAATCCTACTTAAAATAATTAAAATAAAGTACATATATGAGAATTTTATACTTACTCTGCCCTGCTCAAAGGATTGCTGTTGTTGGTATTGATACCTCATTTGAGCTAAATTATGATACACATTTATTTTAAGATGCAATTAAGTAGTATATATAAGGCATTACCCCATGTAGAATAAGCATTTTTAAAGTCTGGTCAAATGACAGAAATTTTCAAAAATACAATATAGAAATTTATACAACACACATACACACAGTTACATATATTCTTTGCATACATAAACACAACCATATGTTTAGATAAAACACAGTTAGCTAGATATTAACACTAATTAACAAAAAATATAAATATACCAGCAGGGTCCTCCATCATTTTTTATGTTTTATATGTATGTATATATATTATACTGCAATCTAAAACAAAAAGAAAATTTTGATTTTTATTAAAATTATTAACAATTTCTAAATCAAAATCACTGGCATAATATTAAATTTTAACAATTCTCTTTGATTTAATTCTAACATAAATGTTAAATATAGAGTTGCATGATAGTAACGTGTTAAGTGGATGAAACCACATCAGAAAAATAATTTCAAGTAGTTACAAGTTAAGAAATTGAAAACCCATTTCAAATCCTATAACAAAAAAATATTTATTTTTAAAATATTTTTTCACTTTCAGATCAGAGAAACATTTTAATAATGCTTATACAGTTAAGTCAATATTCTGTATAAAATATTTAAAGTTTATTGAAGATTTAATAAAATAGTATTCATATACATTAAATAGTAAAAGGTTGGCGTAATAATAACAAATTAGACGCCAATAAAAATTTTGTTGAAGAATTAGGATAGATTTTAATATTGAGAGAAACTTGCTGCATGATTTTACTTCGTGCAGTTACAACTAGTATTTGGAGCTGTAACTGCAGTATGTTTTTTTCTATAAAGTTGAACTTGACTTTTTAAAATTTATCACACTTTTACTCAGGTATGTTATACATGGAGGGTACACACTTAAATTTTTTTCAAAGATAGAACTAAATATTAAAACAAAAAATATATTCGTAGTATTTTTCGTCAGGTTAAAAAAAAAACTAACTAAAATCATACATCAAATATTGTTTTTTCCCATAACTTTTGACACTTTTACTTCTATAATACACAAAAAAACATGAAAGTAAAAAAAAGAAGAAATTTCTTCTAAGAAAAATTCTGCAGTTCCTTCTTTCAATACATTTCCTACCTTTTTTGTTAAAGGTAGAGAATTTATTTTTTTCCTTCTTGACCTGGCGTCTTTATAACAGAAATATGTTCAACAACACGCCATTCGTGAATTACGATTGTATTGTTTTTCACTTTATATCCCCAGCAAAGGATCGCACAATATTGTTGGGAGGTTTAAAACAAAATTAAAAAAATCTTATCTACAGTAATTAGCTTGAAATTCCAAAAAAATAATAAAAAATACCTAAAATCTATATACTTTTTACGTTATTATTGCAATAATAAATTGAATTAAATTTTTTGAATTAAAAATATTTATAAAAGTACTCTTTGCAAGTCTACCTATTCTGTTGACTTATTTTTTTTAAAAGCTACGTCAAAAAAGCACATCTGAAATAACCGCCACAATAAGGGAGCATGGCCTGTGTAAACAAACATTTTTTGACGTAAACATGAGTTATTACTAACACGAAGATTTGTCAATTAAAAAATTTGTTAAGTTCACAATATGTTTTGAATGTTTCTAAAACAGTCCAAGCTTTGTTAAACACAGTTTTTCATCACAAAACCTCACAAAACGATTGGCTTGGAAATAATTCGAAATCAAAGAACGTCAGATGTATAGGCTTGAAGTTGTTCTAATGACTTTTTGTCAAATCAAAGAGCGTAAAGGCTCGAAGTTGTCCTAATTTCAAAGTTTCAGAGCTCATCCAAAGACATAAAGGATTATTAGACGTCTAATATAATGACTATTAACGCTTCCTTTTAGTGTCCTTTTAGCCGAGTTTTTAATTTAGATAATGAAGACGTTTTACCTCACTATTTATAACAAAATCCATAAGCCGAAAAAATCATAAGCACTCTTTGTAACGTGTGTTTGTGTGTGTGTGTGTGTGGGGGGGGGGGGGGGGGGACTTTGTAATCTTGTTATACTGCGGAATGTCAGAAATGTGACCATCATTAAATATCTACATTGTTTTGAATTTTTAAAAACAGGGTGGACGATGACAATATATGCTTACAGCTTGTTTCACATTGTATTTCAAAATAATTGATATTAACTGTTTGAGTAAGTTTAAGCGTTCTTATCTAATTGTTAAACTGTTACTTTTTTAAAGCGCAAAATTTCGTCGTGTTCCTCGTGCCTAACCAGTATTCCACAAATTTCTCCCCTTGTTTTTCAAGGGCTCAGCAATGTTTGACCAAAATGTTCCTCGCGTTTTTCATGCCTCGACAACGTCATTTACAAACTCATATTCCTCATACCTTTATTTGTTTTCAATAATCCAAAAATGCGCATGAAACTTAATTTACTTTTGCTTTGCTTTTTTTTTTTTTTTTTATAAAAAGTGGAGATAAAAATAAAACTTCTTGATTTAAGAATGAAAAAGAAACATTTTTGTTTCTAAATAAGTAATCTATCCTTGCAGAATTAAAAATTCTATATCCAAGTTGGAGACTGGTAATAAACCTTTATAATCCTGTAACAATATAGTCTAGACTAAAAAGCTCCAAAAACTCATACAAACCTTTCTATTAATACACGAGTTAGAGATTTCCTGTCAACTATTTCAAAATCATCGGTAGCATATATTAGAATGAGTTGCTTTTTTTTTGAACTGAAAAACTGCTTGATCGATGTTAAAGTTTTAATATCTCTAAATTCCTTCCTTCACGAAATTCTACCAGAAATATGCTTGAATAACAAAAATATCTTCATGAAACACTCGCCTAAATAATAATAACGATAAAAAAAAAAAGCGTACTTCTTATGTTTTTATATTTGAGGACAAATACTCCTATTCTGCAGGAGATTGTTTTTCATATATAAGATATTTTATAAACAATAACTTTTGCTACATGTATAGCAGTATGTTAACAAAAGCTTAGTTAATGTCAGATTTCTGGTTCATTCGTTCATTCGAGAGAATCATTTACGAAAAGGCTTTCTACATATTTCCATGGTTACATTCTTGATGTTGTTAAGATGTAATTAAAGACTACACAGGAAAAACTGCAGAATTCTAATTTCACAGATTTTCGCATTTGAGTCCATTTCATCATGTTCTGGTTCTAACCTATTTCTCCTAATACTGTAAAATTGAAAAATTACCGTGATTAGATATCGAGGTGTTTCGAAATGCTTCAAATTAAAGGCTAATGAAGTCACAAAAAGCTAATATTTACATTTTTTAAAATTGTCTTTAAGTAATTACTTCCGTTAAGATTTCCCCTAAGCACAATGAACACAATTAAATAAAAAAAATTTGATCATAAAAAAACTCTCAGCTCTGAACTCTGAACAAGTTTCTCAAAAGGTTCAAACCAGAATGAGACTAATATATATATATATATATATATATATATATATATATATATATATATATATATATATATATATATATATATATATATATATATATATATATTAGTCAAATATAATATAGCGGATCTTCGTTGAAAAGCGAATATTTCGGAGTGATATTGTTGCATCAATAGGCATTGACGTAGTTTTGAAACCAGTAAATTATATTTCCGTTGAGTATTCGCGTTGTGCAATCCTTTAGCTTGAGATGAAAAATTATCCAACCAAAATACAGGAAGAAGTTTTTTTATGAAAACCTAAATGCTACTTTATGTGATATAAAAGTTCGATTAAAATGCACATTTTTTAAATGGATCGTGAATTTGTTAAAATGTATATTATAATCTTTCCGCAATAGTTATATGCAAAAACAAAAGTTTAGAGAAATTTAGCAACTTTTAATCTAGAAAAAATTCACTGAGGCTTTTATTAGATGAATGGATTAGATGAATGGATTAGAAAGTAAATTTAGAAGTTACAGAATTTTTTTAGTTTCTATAAGTTTTCGATAAAAATATTTCAAATATAAAGTATAATATTTAAGATATAAATCAAAACGAAATATATGACAACCTGATAAAACACATTGCTGATATAAACATATTATAAAACATATGAACATATTTATACAACATTTTTTTTATAAAAAAAAAAATCAAACAGTAATGAATATGTTTTATCTATGGTTCATTTACATCTTAATGTGCCAAAATATGTTATATAAAACATATTTATTACTGTTTAATAATATAATAGTAATAAATGTTTTACCTAAGTTTAATTTCTATCTTAATGTGTCAAAATTAAAATGTACTGAAATCAGTACACACAAAAAGCAGATGTAAATATAATGCACAAATACCAAGCTATTTTTGTTAAATGACTAAGTAGTCGTAGACGGTTTTCTTCATTTTTTTTTTTTAATCATCAATTGAATCAAATTCTTTCGCATTATCAGCGGCTAATACGAAAGTGATGAGCATTATGGCATTTCTGCTGCAGATAGGATATTTGATCTCTAAATTAATCCAATGAAAGGGAAAAACAAGGGGATAAATTTAGAAAATACTGCACTAATAGTATATAATATGCAATATAATATGACCCCTGGACTGCAGTTTTTTTGTATGCCTAACTAAAGTTATCAAGAGGATTTTTGTGATTTTACATGCGGAAGTTAAACGAGTTTAAAAGTAAAGACATTCCAAATGATGAGATGTTAAGAGAAAGCTCTTACCCCCTTAATTGAACAAATTCTAATGTTGGCAATCCTATGAACTAGTTAGATGGCAATCCTATGAACTAGTTAATTCTTGTTCTGTAATTTATGAAGTTAGGAAAAGTTGATTGTGTGCCGTAATCTTAGTAGTCAAGCGATTGTAGACTCAAGTTTAATTATGGAACAAACTGGAAAATGTCAGCTAAGTTGTGCACTTGTTAAATACACGAATCATATCAAATTTAAGTTCGAGAAAATCTCGTTATTGGATCGATTGATTAGATTCCTCATTTACGTGTTTTATCATAGTTTAATTAAATCATCATAATTATATCATAATTAAATTTACGTGTAATTTATCGTAAATTTAAAAAGATTTAAATTTACAAAAGCGGAAATGTGGTTTAAGGAATTTTGTTATCATTTTTATGGAAAGTTTTTTTTTTCGTCAGTCAGCTTTTTGAGCTTAGCGAGGATTTTTTATTTTTTTAAATTAACTTCCTATAAAGGTATGGTGAGCACTAAATTTAGCAGATTTTTAAAGAATTTTTAGTAAACATTTAAAACTAAAACGAACCCTCTTCCTTGATTTCAGAGTTGATTTTCAAAATAAAACGTTTTTTTTTTTTGATTATTTGCAAAATTCTTTCAACTCAAAAATTTAGTTTAATGGGAAAAACCTTAACCCTAAATCAAAAAAATTTACATTAAATGCAGTTTCTTTCCTGTTTGCTATCTTTTATCGTTCATCCTTTACAAATAGATTACACATCTAAGTTTAAAATAAGAAATAATGTAATGCCAGGGAACTCTATTTTCATTAAATATTGCCTACAATACATGTTGGAAAATAAACACACACCCCTATTCTTTACACTTTTTCAAGATTGCATCCAAACATTATCAGGTTCTCTAATTTTTTTTTAAAATTCAAATGTAGTTTTCATGAACTGCAAAAAATGAGTAGGTCCAGTTTTGCACTACAATGTCTACACAGTTGACCAAAGTTGCTTCTTTAGAGTAACAAAAGAAGCAACTTTGGTCAATTTTCTAAGGATACATACACACTATTTTTTAAGATAGTGTGTATGTATCCTTAGAAAAATTCAGCCTTATAAATCTCTTAAACTTTGACTGTAATAACTTTCATCAGTCGCAAAGCTCTCTCTATCTAGTCCTCAATTGTTACTATTGTTCCGATCGTTTAAATGAAATCCAATTGGGTCTTTTGCAATCAAATTAAAAATTTTTGCAATCAGAAAAAGGTTATAAGCATTAAAAACATTTCGGATTGAAAATTTTGGCAAGGTAATTGATCCATTTGAGATCGAACGTTTCCGCAGCGATTGCTTACATTTTATTTGAAAACTGCTTAGAAGTCTCACCGATCTTCTGTTTAGCGCTTAAGTGATTCTTAGAAGCTTTGTTTCAAATTATTTGATGAATGAGATTGCTGATAATTTCGTCTTAAAATATATACCTCAATCTACCTGACTAATACCTTTGCCTTAAATAAAAATAAATCAAAAATAGCAAACTCAAGAAAATCAAACCTAAATACTTTACAGCTTGCTATCAATGATATGCTAGGCAAATTCATGTTTCATGACAGCATCATATTTATTGATCTTTTAAAAGATTTGGGGTTTTTGTTTCGCGATTCTACTTTATAGTTATTCCTGTGCCAAGAGGCTGCCTTGTGACTGCTTATTCTTGTCCAAAAAATCTAAAAACTTTTAGTACCAGCCATGAAAACAAGAACTTTATAATGAAGCCATAGCCGCCGAGAGAATCTTCGGGCCCTGGGGAAGTTTTTTTAACGGGCCCTCATTATGATCAATCGTATACCCAGGACTGCTAAAAGCGTGCTCTGGCCATTGAAAATTAAAAATGAAGTTAATTAAATCCTGTAAAAGTCAAAACTATTTAAATCTTTTGAAAGTTAAAGTTAGGAAAAAGTGTACATAAAATAATGTTAAACACTGTTTCATAATAGAGCTTTAATAAGTTCTTCAAAATTAACTTTCATAGCCATTTTGGCTTCGATATAAAAAACTCCTTAGTCATTTAAACAGTTTAATATCATTGTTGATCTAAATACGTTCTTTATTCTTTTCAGCACTCTAAAAGATCTTTCTGCTTGGCCAACTGTCACTGGAATTGTGCAAAATATTCTTATTGCAATCATAATGTTCGGAAAAAGCATATCCAGTTTGTTTTTTTTAAAATTCATTTGATAACTCAACGGGCTGAAAAGAAATATTTTGTATATTGGCATCATAAACTGATTTTAAACGCAGTATTTCATAGCAAAATGAATGTAGTTTATTTTATATACGCAGAATCGGGTGTTGCGTCTACAATAAGGGAATAATACTTCAATTTCTCTTTCTTTTAAAATCAATTCTCAAGAATCATGATACGAATTCATTTTGAATGTCTGCCGATAAGTAATGTACTTGCAATCTCTGCTTTTCATTTTGTGTCTCCTTTAAGTTTTTTAAATGTTCTTCTAAAAGCGGATCATAATGACTTAAAAGTTCTAATAATCCTAGAAAATTTCTATTGTTCGAATCTCTAATCAAATAGTAACACTCCTGAAGGCCAATCCACCCTCAGCAAGAAACGAAATTACATCTAATAATCGTTTTAATAAATCTTTCTAACTTTGCGTCTCATTTTGCATTTGTTTTACTATAAGGCAATCAATTTTGGTATGTTTGTTAAAATTTTTTTCTAAATTTTGCCACTAGATGTAACAAGATTTATGATTGCTAGATTTTTCGTGGTCAGCTGTTCTATCATAAATTTTTGTACCCTCTATTAGCCTGCCAACTATATTCTCTAGCAAAAACTAATCACGAAATTTATAAAAAAAAGTCAAGGAAAAAAAAAACAGAGCATTTTTAGACTTGCTCCAAACTAACCAATTACGAGCAACTGTTTCTTTATTTTTAAACGAAAGCTTAATAAATACGTAGGAAATTAAATACCGTGTTTATCTACAGGAAATGTTGTTATGTGAGGATTTGGATCTCTTAGAATGGCATCATCTACGTCTTTTGGTGTTACATTTAATTTTACCACTCTAATATCGATGTTAAACATATAATAATATGCCCTACATGATATTAAAATATCAATATTTGAATAATAATATTTTGTACTTAACGTAATTGTAATATTTGTTAAAAGCTTTAATTTAACACGTTTTTGTTACTTACAAATTGTGTCTAAGACGAAAACTTTAAAATTGCAGCATTAATGAGAAATCAAGTCATGCAATCTTTACAACGTTTTAACGTTTTAAAAAGAAAATCAAAAGAAGAAAAGTTATCGACATCGATGGAAAAAATTCGAATTTTAGTTTTACAAAGAAAAATAGAAAGATTGAAAGAAGCATATTATGTTAAAAAGTCATGCATTTTTTTGTCTTCAAGATTTTTTTTGGAAGCGATAAATAAGTAAGACTTCATGAAAAAAAAATTTTTTACAAACACAGGGCCCGGGAATCTTCTCCGTACACCGCCCCCCCCCCCCCTCTCGGTGGCAACGGATGAAGCATATGTGAACAATGAATGAAGTAATATGTGAACCACAGATAATTAACTCAATAGACTTAAACTTATTTAGAGATCTAAAACCTGGCTAAAAGCAAAACAGAAATTCTAGCTTCCCTATAAAACAATTCAAAAAAAACGTCATGAAGCATTTTTTCTTTGCTTTTTCGCAAAAGTCTTTTATTACGACGACGTAAAAGACTTATTTGAAATTAAACCATCTTGCATTACTTTTAACTGGCGACTTTTAATAGGTAGTTTACAAATAGGTCCGGGGGCTGACAGGTTTTCCAGATATCAGAGAGTCTGATTGACCGTTAGGAAAATTTTGTCTTGTTATATTCCAAACAAAGAACACAATTACAATGGGGATAGCTATCCAAATAATTGAAACTTTATTTTGGAACCTGAAGGCATTTAAAATCCAAGAGTAACTGCTTTATATAAAGCTTTATTTACAGATAAAGTTGAGTCATGTAAATCTGAACTATGCTCAAAAATCGCTATATAAAAACCTGGTGGAAAAAAAGTTAATTCAAAGAATCGACTAACTGATGATATATTTACAACAGAAAGCTCTCATTTATAACAACTTGAGGCATTATAAGGAACATTCCAGAATGATGAGTCATAAGCAGTAAAAGTGACGTTTTGAAATTTTGAAAAATGAAATTTTATCTAATTTTAATTTCAATTTTTAATTGCTTTTAAACCCATATAGCAAGAGTTTGTGAAATAATCTCTATTACAGAAGCACGAACTGAAATTATACTTAAATAGTATACTAAATAAAATTACTGAACGTTTAGTTGAAACACAATCAAAGTTTTTTAAAATATCCCCTTTCGTACGTCATCGCCATTAATTAGCAAATAGGAATGTGATGAAAGCTCTGATCACAGCACTTACAG
The DNA here is from genome assembly GCF_058129835.1 of Hydra viridissima. Taxonomy (NCBI): domain Eukaryota; kingdom Metazoa; phylum Cnidaria; class Hydrozoa; order Anthoathecata; family Hydridae; genus Hydra; species Hydra viridissima. Next base: position 15,649,494 of record NW_028324308.1, on the reverse strand, counting down.
ACAAATATTTACAAATTCCAATGTTACTGATGAGCTTCTGTTTGTATTTTCATTTGTTACATTGAGATTGAGTGACGACCAAAGCATTAATTGGCGAAATCAGCGCTAATCATCCGTACTCTATAACATCCGTACTCTATAATATCCGTACTCTATAACATACCAAAAGTTTTTTTAAAAGAAACAAACAAATTTACTATAAGAAACTAACAAAGTTTTAAAAAAATCTCAACTTATTCCAACACCTATAAGAGTCAACGAATCTCAAATTATTGTCAAACACGACCTAATACTCTTAATGACAATCAAAAAGCATGCAATAGTTTTACTGACACACGTTTTCAACAAAAATGTTACACGTGTGGTGCGACTTTCATATGATAAACGCAGAATTAAAAGACTTATTTGTTAAAAAAGAAAAACACTACTGTTTTGGCATGTCAACTTTCCATATGTGAAATCATTTTTTTGAGTACTTGTTACTTAATAGCTTTTGCTTAGATCTAAGAGGCAAGTTAGGAGTGTTGAACATAAATCAAGTGTGCAACAGCATTCAGAAAAAAATCAGGCAAAAAATTTAAAAATCCATGTGCGCAATCCGGGAATCATATTAATTTTATCGAATTTGAAAAACTTTGTTCTGAAACCAAAATTTTTTTTATCTAAATCTATATCCATGGTTCTTTAGGTCTGGGGACAAAATTCTTTTACATAGTTTGGAACTTATTAAAACATGAGTTCTTCCAATAGAGCAACACTCGGAAGTTTCTCGAGAAGCCCGCAGTAGATTTTTCTTTTTGTCAATTCCGCGAGCTACATACTAGAAAATTCTCACGTATTTTCACAAATATAGATTTGCTTAATATGCTTTTGGTAACATGCGATCCTCTCATCAACTCGCACAAAGAAGTGCCGAGTAAGAGAAGCGAGAAAATTATCATCGGAAAGTAAGAGGAAACGAGAAAATTATCATCGGAAAGTAAGAGGAAACGAGAAAATCATCTGAAATTTTGAAATTAATTTTCCTTCTTATTTACCTCCAAATCAGAAAGAAAGTAAAATAGTTTTTTACGATGAAGATTACTTAGGATTCGATTCATCAAATTATTATTATAACGATTCTTCCGATGATACTCGTTGAGTATACAATATTTACTAATTTTACATTATCATCTCAATTAAAGTCAACATATATATATATATATATATATATATATATATATATATATATATATATATATATATAGTATTATACATATATATATCTTTTTCCAACAAAGAAATCAGCATGACGTCTTTTTCATGAGCTTTGAACAAATGTTCATCAACCTATGATCCAGGAATATGAGATCACAAAAATGTCATATACCTAATACACATATCTTTTAATATTCCTTTTATAAAATTATATACTCAAGTATATACAAGTATTAAGTTGAGTTTATAATTTTATGAATTTTTTATTCTGTATTTTAGTTTTTATTATAAAACTTCCTCAAAGTTTTAAAATAATTAAAAATGCAAAACTAATCAATAAAACACCAAAATTTTTTTGATCACATCCATAAGAATCAAATCGTGGAATAAAATATTTTTGTCTACTTAACTTGTTGTAGGCGATTTACTGTGAAATGAGATAAAAATTTACAATATGATTTTTTTTACTTTACTTCTTGATGAAAAATAAAGATTAATATTTCTTTTAGTTTTTTTTATAGTTTTGTTTTTACATTTCATGTGATTTTTTTTTAATTTTTATTATTTATTTTTAAAAATTTATAGAGAAAAGAGGGTTCGGTTCCTTGTTTTGTAAAAAAAAAGATAGAGTAAAAAAAAAACATGGAAAGTTTTGAGGTGCAGCTTCAGCAGCTACCACCATATTATGTCTCTTCGAGGTAAAACGTATTATAAAATGGTTGGTTTTCTGATAAATGTAAGGCAATTATACTTAATATTCTTGCTGCTTTTGATTATGAGACGATAGCGCAGACACAACACATTACTAGCAGCAATTGCAGCCTTAGAGGACTGAGTTTGAGATAGAAAAACTCATTTTCAACTAGAAATCAAGTGTGGAACCTAAACATTTATTCATACTTCTTTTGCCTTTAAAATTAGGACAGTTTAAGCAATTCGCTAAAACTATTTGTCAAGATTCCGTAGCTTTTTATACTAACTTTATTAAAGAAATATTTTTTTAAAATTTATTGTAATACTTAAAGAAATTTTTGTTTTTTAGTTATAAGTAGGTAATTTACTTTTTGTAAGACATTTTGACACCCGCTTTCTGGTAAGTAATGCTTTGTAAACTGGAAAAAATGGATAGAGATATTGCAGAACAGGAAGAATAAAAAAAAGAAGGAACCCCAAAACAACATATAGCAGCATCAGCATTATATATATGTTATGGTCCATTCTAGAACTTTCTAGATGCAACAGAACATTCGAGAGTCTTCCATAGAACCCTCTAGATTTAAAATAACGTTCCAGAATGCTCTGTATCTTTCTAGGAACTTTCTATTTTACTATAAATATTAAACTTGTGATATTATTTGTATTGTATTGGTATTCTTGAATCAAAACTAAAAGCTTTACTGAAATCGAACTTTTCTTTGGATCTGTCATGAAACATAACAGGTTTTTGGCGACGAAGATCTCTCTATTTTCTAAAAACTACTCATGGAAGAAAAACACGGTGCTATTTTGGTAGCGATATTGGCAGAAATGCAGAAGCTGCAAGAAGCTAGTCAACGACAACTAGCCGAACAACAGAGACAAATCAAATAGCAACAAGACGCCATTGTCAAACTGCTTGAAGCTAATGAATCAAAGGTCACTCAAGATTTTGCTGCTTTTGATTCAACAGCTGAATTATGGGTCGACTATCAGGAAAGATTCGAAACATTCTCTATAGCTCGGGGTATAACAAAAAATAACAAAGCTACTTATTTTCTCAGTTGTAAAACTCCAGTCATCTACTAACAGTTGTGCAATCTTGCAAGCCAACAAGAGACTCCTTTGACAGTCAACCATCTTTCGTATGATCAAATTGCTAAATTCATGAAAGAACAATACAACCCAACCAAATTCCTTGTTCGTGAAAGATTCAAATTTTGGTCAAGCATTGGTAAATCTATTCCACAACTGGTTGCTCAAATTCGACAATTGGCTGCAACATGCGACTTTGCTAACATCACAAATCCACTGGATGAAGCTCTTCGAACACATTTTATCTGCTCTATTAAAAAATGAAGCAGTGGTCAAAGCTCTTTTCAAGTGCAAAAACGAAGATATAACTTTCGCCAAGGCCGTAGATATAGCAACCGAAACCAAGGAGGCCGCCAAGGTAGTCAAGGAAACTACCGTTGGTCCCTCAAAGTCTCCGATGTCTTTCCCAATTAATAAGTTGGGGCAACATAAATCGGAATCCAAATCCTAAGCTTCTCGACAAAACAAATCTCAGACTAAGTCAACCGCTTGTAGAAGTTGTGGCAAATTGACCCATTAACGCAAAAATTGCCGTTTCAAGGACGCCGAATGTGATTTTTGTGGTAAAAATGGTCACATTGAAGCAGTTTGTTTCAAGAAAAAGGCCAAATCCCGAAAGACGGTCAAGCCTATATTCATTTATGGACAGACTAAAGCACTTCGCCAACTCAACCAAATCAATGTTGATGATGAAATGCACAAAATCTCCAAATCAATGGGCAATCGATAAGATTCAAACTCGATACTGGAACTCCGGCCAATTTCATCACCCATACTTTATGGCAAAGTTTGGGTAAACCACATCTTCAATCGTCGGATTTAGAATTCGATTCAGCAAGCAAGCATCAACTTCCGATACTAGGGAAAGTTGAATTATCAGTTAAAGCTCCAACAACCTATTGCAAGATCTGGTTCCACGTAACTTCTGCTCCTGGACTAAATCTTATTGGCCGATCGGGTATTCGGCTACTTGATCTTCTAGTTGATGATAAGATTAAGAAATCATCTAAGAGTACTGTTGCTAAGGTCTTTGAGCATCTTAAACCTGACACAGATCTCCAACAAAGGTGCAGAGTTCTATGTTCTGAGTTTCCAGACCTATTTAAACCAGAATTGGGTTGTTTGAAAGACTTTGAAATTGAAATAAAAATCAAGCCTGGCAGCCGTCCAAGACCTGAACCTTTCGCTATTCAAGAAGATCTGGTTGACGCTTACGAAGCTGGTATCAAGCATGGTGTTTGGAAACGTACTCAATTCAACGACGAAGGTACACCTGTGGTTCCTATTCAAAAGACCACGCTTCCGGGATAAACAAAAGGAAAGGTTCGAATTTGTGGCGACTATTCAGTCTCCATTAATATTCAGCTAGAACCTCATCGCTACCCAATTCCGTTACCAGAAGACCTGTTGCGTAAACTGCGTGGCGGTTATGGATACACAAAAATTGACCTGGGTGACACTTATAATCAAATTTGTTTGGGTCCAATTTCTCAGAGACGACTGGCTTTCAGTACACATACTGGTGTACTTCTTCAGCTATGTCTTCCATTTGGTATCACTTCAGCACCGGGGTACTTTCAAGAGACAATTGATAAATTAACAAGTGATCTACCTGGTGTGGCTGTCTATCTCGATGATATTCTCGTCAGTGCCAACAACGCAGCCGATCACATTTCCAACTTGCGTGGTCTTCTACAACGACTAAGCAAATGCGGACTATGTTGTCGTCTAGAAAAATATATTTTCGCTAGTTCTTCGATCGAATATCTTGATCATAAGTTATCTTCGGAAGGTATTGCTAAAAATAACAAAGTTGATGCTGTTTTGGCAATGCCAGTTCCTAAAGACGTTAATACGCTGCGATCTTTTCTTTGTCAAGTACAGTTTTGCGGCCAATTTCTTCCTCCGAATTTGTCTATGACATTAGATCCGCTCTATCGCCTAATTAGGAGAGATGTGCCATGGCAGTGGACATCCGAACAACAGTCAGCTTTTGAAACTGTGAAACAGTTGCTAACATCTGATTTAGTTCTGACTCACTTCGATCCTTCGAAACCGTTAGGAATGGCAACAGAGGCTTCAGAAGTTGGTACTGGTGCCATATTGTTTCGTCGATTGGCAGATGGCTCTGAACGTCCAATTGCAAATGTATCGAAGATTTTGACTGATTGTCAACGTCGCTACAGCCACTCACAAAGAAGCATTGGCAATAATTTTTGGCTTAAAAAACTTTCATCAACTTCTTTTCGGTCGTCGTTTTACCATCGTCACTAATCATAAACCACTACTGGCTCTGTTTGGTCCAACAAAGGCTACTCCAGCTATGGCAGCAAATAGACTGGCTCGATGGGCTTCAATTCTTTGCCAACACAATTACGAAATCGAGTTTCGTAAGACAGCTGAACACGGCAACGCTGACGCGCTCAGTCGTTACCGGTTGACCATGATCGCATTTTCGATGGGGAGGAAAGTAGTGAAGAAAATTTAATGATTTGTGCGGTGAAAACCGTTAGTCGCTTAATCAATATGCATGATGCGAATATCCTGGTCCGCGAGTCATTGCTGCAGTTATTCGCAATGTTCGAGATGGCTGGGTCGAATCCGACAATAATGACGAGATACGGGAATTCCAAAAACTTTCCGAAGCTCTCTCAGTTTCAGGCAAATGCTTGTTCTATGGTCCACGTGTTGTCGTCCCCAAAACTCTTCAAGATCAAGTCTTGAAGATGCTGCATCTATGTCATTTCGGCATTTAACGAATGAAACAACTCGCACGATCTGCCGTATATTGGCCAGGCATTGATTCAGCTATCACTAATCTAGCACACCAGTGTACTATCTGTGCAGAAAATCAGAACCTTCCATCGAAACCGGCAGTCCATCCATGGATGCTACCAGAACGCCCTTGGAGTCGTCTACATCTTGATCATGCAATCAATTTCATGAGTACCAATTGGCTTATCATGATTGATGCTCTATCTAAAAATCCATGTATTCATCCTACGTCTTCTATCAGTGCCAAATCTACCATTGATTTACTCGAAGAAGATTTTGCACACTTCGGTTATCCACATGCTCTGATTACCGATAATTATTCCTCATTCACTTCTCAGGAATTTCTAGAATGGTATAATAGTCGAGGTATTGTCCTGCTCAAACGTGCTCCATATCACCCGGCCACAAATGGTGCTGCCGAACGACTAGTTCAATTCAAAAAAGCCATGAAGAAATCAAAACTACCTCCTAAGAATGCTCTTCAAGAGTTTCTCATGGTCTACCTTCGAACTCCTTTAGCAAATGGATTGTCCCATAGCGAATTACTCAATGGCAGACAAATTCGGGCGTAAATCGATCTGCTTTTGCCATCCCCTGTTCATTTACAACAATCAAAGCAATCTATGGACTCTTCCAAAGTTGTAAAATATTCAGTGGGAGACTTGGTTTATGCCAGATACTTTAGCTCAAATAATGATTACAACTTAAAATGGATTGCAGCTATTGTCACTGAAGTATGCGGCATTGATCAGTCTAAGTAAAGACAGAGCCTGATGGTCAAGTCTGGCATCGTCATATTGAACAACTCAGGCATTGCTACAACTCCGGGGAGATGGAAGAGTCGATAATAGTGCAGCCCGCTTTATTGTCGTGTGAGCCTACTGGTCAAGATAAAAAAAAAGTCAAAGCAAGACGATCTAGTAGATGCAAATCAAAGAATAATCAAAACGCTCGCTCTCCGTAAAACCAAGCTGGCGAGGAGATATTATGGTCCATTCTAGAACTTTCTAGATAAAACAGATCATTCGAGAGTCTTCCATAGAACCCTCTAGATATATAATAACGTTCCAGAATGTTCTGTATCTTTCTAGGAACTTTCTATTCTTCTATAAATATTAAGTTTGTGATATTATTTGTATTGTATTGGTATTCTTGAATCAAAACTAAAAGCTTTACTGAAATCGAACTTTTCTTTGGATCTGTCAACAATCATAACAATATATATATTCATATATATATACACACAAACATTTATAAATAAGTGATTTTAAGGATTTTCAAAAATATCGCTTTTTTTTTTGGAACTTCCTAATTTTTACTCGAAGGCAACCGTTTTCTCTTGAAAAATTCGAGATAATTTTTAAAAAAGTAAGAACAAAAACTTTTTCTCAAACAGAATTTTCTCAAAACTCGAAATTCAATTTTTATTCCGTGTCCTATTGAACTAGTTTTTACAGTATCCAGTGTCCAGTCCTTAACAAATATACACTTATCATAGCAATCGATAAAACACAAAGCATTTTGTTGGTTGCTAACCGACTTATGAATAGCAAATTTTTTCGGTTGCTAACCGATTTGCAAATAGCAACCGATTTAACAATTAATTGCTATTTACATATAATTACAGTATAAGTTTCTTTTTGATGTTTTGATATGTAAATCCCTTTACGTAAAAATAAGTAATATAATTTTATGTTAAGCAAAAAAACAACCTATTTAAACTCATAGGAACTTCACGTAAAATAGTGCAGCTTGCTGTGAATATAAGTTTTTGAAATAACAATCGAGTAATCAAAAAAATGAAACTAATGTGTATTCATTGTATATAAAATAATTCATGAGAAAAAATAAAAGAGTCTTGCTGTGGCTTGAGCAAGAGCCTTTTCTCTGTTTACTTTAATCTAAGGGTTTATTACAAGAACCCACTTTTACTCTGAGGTTTCTACTTAACGGAGTTCAGAGAACATATTTGAAGACCTCACTGAAAAAAAGGAGCAAGCTACATTTTTGCTTTTTTTGAGTTTTTCCCCCTGTTGTATTCGGCTGCAGTTTAAAAAAAGATAAGGCAAAAAAAGCTCGACTTTCAAACCTCATAATGGGTAGTAGCTGCCTGTGCACATTTTTGCAGAGCTTATAAAAAACAAATCTAGAAGATAGAGGAGCTCCTATTAAAGCATTTAATCCTTACCCTTCAAAAGACGTTTAAGACTCATTTCTATCTTCTCTTATTACGACAAAAAAAGTGTTGAAGATAAGACCTACTCGTCGTGAAGGGGAAGCCCTTCTCATCATGTACGAGCCCTGCGTGGTGGAACCTATGTAGAACAGAAAGGCTGCTTCAAAGCCTTTATTGTCTTGTTTGGCATTACAAACAGAAGAGTACAAACCATAAAAAAAGCTTTTACCTCAACAGGTAAGTAGCAAAGTATAATAATTACACAAAGTGTGCCTATTAAAGTATGCATAATTGTGATTATTATTATAATCAGAATTATACATTTTTTAATAGGCATTTTCAATCATTTATAATTATGATAATTTATATTATCATAATTATAAATGATTGAAAAGGCATTTTTACATATAGCAATTTCTGTATTACAAAGTTAATCATGACTAGATCTAGTACTGCTAGAACAAAATATCATTGAGCAATCACAGTCAGTACATGTTACTAGATGTAGTCACGTATAATTTTGTAATACAGAAATATCATAAATATCACCCACACCCCACCCCGTCCCCCCAATCAACTAATCCGCCTCTATTAGTCACACTTACAAATGATTTTTTTTACAATAGGGTGTCCTCCTAAAGATATCAGAGGACGACATAGCAATAGACCACACTGGCATCCTGACCATGTGACAGCAGCTATTCGTGCACACATTTCACGCTTTCGTGGAAGACATTCTCACTATGCGCTTTGCCAAATTAGAAAGCTATATCGTTCAGCAGAGCTTAATGTCAGCAAAATGTACGGCTTGTTCCGAGAAACACATCCTGACAGAGATAACATACGAAACTTATCGTAGAATGTTCGTTAAGGACTTCAATATAGGGTTTGGATACCCAAGGAAAGGCACTTGTGCGACTTGTGACGAGTTAGTTTTAAAAATAGAGCATGTGGAAAAATGCACGCTAAAGAATGAAGGAGACGTAGATGTCCTACGCGTGGAAAAAGAAAAGTTGACCAAACAAACTCTACAAACGCAAAGCAGATACATTTTACATAAGAAAGTCGGAAGCAAACTGACGTGCTCAAGAAACTGGAGCGGTTGAGGCAATATCATTTGATTATCAAAAAAATCTACCTATACCAAACAAGCCGTTTAATGACATCTACTACCGTCGCCAACTTGCTTTTGTATCTTTCGACATTCATGTGCTGTCCACAATGATGTATACATATATACCTACGACGAAACCAAAGCAAAGAAGGGTGCAAATGACGTTGGGTCAATGTTGTATCATTTTTTTATAAATCATTTTTCGAGTAATGTCACTGACCTGGAGGTTTTTTGTGATGAATGTGCTGGACAGAACAAAAATTTCACCATCATTCATTTCTTTCACATAATGATCCACACCTACAAGCGCTTCAAGACTGTCAAGTTAACTTTCCCCATCAGAGGGCACTCTTACATGGAGTGTGACAGAGATATGGGCCTGGTAAACCAAAAGGCTGATGTGGAGTTGCCAGAAGACTGGTGCAGAGTCCTTGAGGAAGCTAGAGCTAAACCAACACTATTCAATGTTATTCGTTTTTCTCGCAACCAGTTTTTGAGCTTCATTGGTGTCATATAGAAATAATTGGAATGGCTCAATGGAAACCGCTGCATTAGCAAAACCCCAGAAGAAGGGTTTAATTCTTAGAAATCTTCCAACGCTGATGCCGCTCTACCCTACTGATCTGGCAATCAGCAAAGCAAAGTATAAAGATCTCCAGGTTCTCAAGAGCTTTTGTCGACCTGAAAACAATGCATTTTTTGACAACCTTGTAACCTCAGCTACAGACATCACTGACGGTTCTGAAGGAAGTAGCTCGGATACTGATGATTAAAAATAATCATCTTTTATTCTTTACGTAATCCTGATCACCATTACTGAAACGCCTCTCATTTCTGATTAATAAAGTTTAAGTTTTCCTTAATTTATTGTACAGGCTATTCTTCTAGACAAAACGCTACATACACTCTACACTGCACCAGTTAAAATTGTAATTTACTATTTACAAACATTTTTTGAAAAAAGAAAAGCATAAAACGGAAAAACGGTCAAGCACCAAAAAGGTATGCCATCGGTAAAACAATAACAACAACATCATTGCTAAGTAATGTTGACAGTAAAACTTTTCTTTTTATTAAAGACCCTACTCAAGTAAATAATAAAAAGGAGAAAATTAAAAAAGCTTAACAAATAAGTGAGCTATAGTGTTTTGAAGTTTAAAATCTAATTTACACAAAATAATAAAAATGTAGCTGGATCGTTTTTCCAGTGTGGTCTTCATATATATATCTCTGTTATTATAATATTGAGCACTCTTTTACGCACAAGAGCTTTGTATTATTTTGATATAATACATAACCAATCAACATATATATATATATATACACCCACTAAATCTAAAAAATGTACAAACAAAACAACAAACAGGTGTTGAAACAAAACAACAAACAGTTAAACTTCTGTATTCCTTTTTCTATAGTTATATTAAACATTGGAGCACAATTTAAAGTTATAAACGTTGAAATAAAAAATAATTTAGATCATAGATATTTAGTTAAACAAATATAACACATTGACTTAAGATTTTTAAATAATATCTGTAACATTAAAAAGTTCCTCAATAATACAAATAAATAAGGAATATCTAAAAGCGGCGTTTAGCTTGCAGCACACGGAGTCGAGGTAATTGTGACAACCATCCCCATATATTTTGTGACAAGCAACCCCTCCTATGTAAGTTGGAAACACCTGTAAGTTTACCTTAAAGCGTGTGAATTTCATGAAAATTTTTTGTGGATTTAGTTACTCAAATGAACAAAAAACTTTAAAAATGTACATTCAAAGCGCAATAAAATAATTTTCGTTTGGTGAAAGAAAATTTCTAATTTAGTGAAATTTAACTTTTTCATTTAAAAAACCTATAAAAACAATTAAAAAAACCCTGAAAAGTACAATGAAAATAATTTTTTTATATAACAATTTGATTGTATGATTTTAAAGTTCTAAATCTTATCTGCATTTCGTGTAATAAACTTTGTGAAAACCAACCCCGCGTGACAACCAAGCCCGTGTGACAACCAACCCCGCGTGACAACCAACCCCGCTCTCCCCTACAACGAATAACTCAAGCTAAGCTTTCATCCATTGGCTCGCATGCTATTTTAGGAGAAGTTTTCTTCGTATTGGCGATTGATTAGCGTTTAATATTACAATTTACTTTTCTAAATATTTCTCTTTGTTTTCCACTATATGGACAATCATTTAAACTCTATCCACTACGGATTTTACAACAATATTGTTCACGGTTGATTTACTGATTAATAATAGTGCTTTTAACAATGTAACTTTATCGTAAACAAGGTAAACTATGTAACTTTATTACTCTATGACGAAGTTGGATTTACATATATTGAGCCATGCTAATTCTCTCGCAGACTTTCAATGAACTAAATGTGAAGATTGAACGCACTGTTCGTAAGAACAAGATCTCAAAAAACCCCAGGGGTGGTAAGTTAAACATTTTTCGATATAAACAATATAACTGTTTATTATTTATTGACAACGCCATCAAAATTGACAATTGTCATCTAAATTTTTAGAATGTCAAAAAAATAAATTTTTTATGTCTTGATAATAAAAAATTGGGTCGAAAAGTAAAACTGTGCTTAAAAACAGAGCAATCATTGTGCCATTACACGAAAAAGGTTTTTCAACGCGAAAAATTTGTTCAAAAACTAATGTTTCTCAAAGGGCAGTCATTGAAGCGTTGCAAAGAAAGCACAAAAGTCCATCTGTGTTCTAAGAAAAAAAATCCCAGTTAATCTGTGTTTTAGGAAAGAAAAATCACACTGCCCATCCGGGAAATACCAATAACTATTTCAATGGTACAGCGACATCTGCGAAATTACGGTTTAAAAAGATGCGTTTCCGCAAATAATCATTGCTATGCAAACAAAACAATTTTAAAGATTTAATCGGGCAAGAAAAAAAAAAAGATTGGACATACTGAAACTGCTGTCCTCAAAAAATTTCAAAGTTTGAAACTTTTGTTGGACGATTTCGACAATATATTCGAAGTTTGGTCGGAAAACGCATGATTAGTTTATCTGTTATTCCAACTGTCAAGCATGGTAGCCAGTAAAGTTTGCCGGAAACAAAATTGGTAATCTTGTGCAAATTTAGACTATTATAAACATGGCCGTCTGTACTAATAGACCTTGTAAACGTAAAAATCGGGGCCTGGGGCTGTGGGCTGATTTAGTACTCAAAAGCTTTCTTGTATGATTAATTTCTAGCGACATCTTGGTTAGTTTTCAAACTTAGTTAAATATTATATAGTTTGAATCTAAAATTTATCTAGAATAACTAATAAATGTTGCGTGACAAGCTGTAATCAAAATTGCAATAAGCAAAATAAAGAAAAGATTTCTCGGCTTCCTTCTGAAAAAGAATCGTTGGATGAATGGCATTTCACGAGATAATGTACATGACAGCCCAGATAGAGTTGTTTGCGAAAGATACTTTTTATCTGGATACCCAACAGTTACCAAATTTAGCCATAAAAGGACTCGTGATCCTTTAACAGCTTTCACGTGTCAAACTTAGTGTAATACCCTATTTCACCACCAGTAAGAACAACCTTTAAAGCATTTTCATCTGTCCGGAACATTATGGCCGATGAACTTGATATGTTATTAGCCGCTAATAAGATTGCATGCTTTAGATCATTACATCAGAAAATACAAAAAAAAGAAGTTGATTTCGGTGTAGTTAATGTAATTTTGTATTTTGTTGGTGAGCATTTGCTAATCATTCAGTCAGGAGATTTTGAAAAAACTCTTCAATTATTACATTTATGCTTAAGATTAAGAATGATCTTACTTTTGAGGGATACTTTTGTGGAGTTAAGTATAAAATTGCATCACTCAAAAATCATCTGGCTCGAAATTACCAGAAGTTATTAATTTTTTGAATAGTTTAAATTGCAGAAAAATAACAAATCCTTTGCAGCTCATCCGTGACATGAACTCTATTACAATTGGGATGAAAAAATACAGCACCTTTTATTTGAGCATTTATGCAGAAACTATCATAAGACCATTTTAAGAAAGATTAACGAAAGATTTTGAACTTCCAAATATTTCCCTCTTACCAAAGCTAATTCTGAAACTGGATTCTGCAATCGGTAGTGTAGAGTTTTTAAAATCAGTTTTTCAAAGCTTAAGAATGAAATGCAAAATAAATGTATGCCTTTAATTGATGAAGTCTATATTAAATCTTACTTATCATGCTGGCTCAGTCTTTGGTAAAACAGTTAATAAACCAGACTCTCTAGCAACTACTGCTTTAAGTTTTATGTTTCTAAACTTCTTTTTGAACAAACACAATTTGTCTTAGTAGGAATAAAAAGTGCTGGAGGGATACCTGTAACACTGATATGCGACAATAATCGAGTAAATCAAACAATGTTTAAAATGTTTGATTGTGTTGATCCATGTTTGGCTAAAGGCAATATGTTCTTGTTACATGACTTTGTGCATCAACTTAAATCTGTTCGTAATGGATCACAAAAAAAAGCCAAATGTTACGTTATGAATATGATGGGAAAACTATATACGCGTGCTGGTCTAGTATCTTAGTTTATTCAGACTCGAAGAAAATAGCATTTTAAAATTTTCTAACTTAGAAGTGTATCTGTTGCACAAAAACCGATTGAGACACAAAAAGTGTCTACTTGCCTAAAAGTCTTTTGTGATTTAACTGTGATTGAACAAAAATTCAATAGTAGCATTAAAGAAGTAGACGACACCATTATTATTATTGAAATATTTGTGAGGCTCTCAAAAATTGCCAATACAAAAAGACCACATGCTGATATTCGATATAGAGATCCAAACAGAGCAGTCTTATCAACTTCAGAAGATACCAGACTGGCATTTTTACTTATTTTTGCAACAATTGCAGAACAAATGACTAGCAAACAGGGAAACAGACAATATCAGTTGACCAGAGATACAGGTGCAGTTTTAGCTCATTCGTGTCGTGGTATAGTAGCAATTACGAAATTTTAGTTACAACATTCTTTTAAATATGTAATACTGGGAAATATTACAACTGACCCACTAGAAAAAATATTAGGAAAACTTTGACAAAGATCTGGAGGCGCATGTTTTATCAATGTGCGACATGTCATAGAAAAAGTTGAAATTCAAAGAGCTAAATTAAGTCTATTTGTGTAGACATTGGTTCTTTATCTGCAGAGAGTGGACATAACTGCAAAAAAGGTGCATACTTTCTTAGCGGTAATGCTATTGACATATTTGACAAATTGCCTGAGTTAGAAAAGAGCGTGCAAATAGATCCGAAAGCAGGATTATTATACATTTCTGGATATATAGCGAGAAATGAAGTTGAAGAGCAGGAAGAAGCTAAATTTTACTATTTGGCGATCATACTGCAGAAATAAATTGTGGAGGTTTGAAGATAGCAAATGAGAATGTTTGTCCGTGGACTATTTTCTCATATACTAATTCATGAAATTGTTAGTAAAGTCTGCTGAAAGTCACTCTGCAATGTGCTGATGTTGATATCAGAGTCTTTTAAGTTTAATATGGAAAGAAAACATGCTATTTCACTTTCAAACATTTTTTTAAAAATCTATGTTAACTAACACGGTTAATATGGATCATGATAATGCCAACCTAGCTGACCCAAGAACTCCACTTACATTGGGTGGTAGCGCACATATCAAGGTTTCCTGTTAGGGAAATTTTGAAAATCTTTTAACTTTGTCCGCGGAAAATAATTTAATTTGAATGTTTAAATCAAGTGAAACATTTGCTTCATTGTGAGCCAAACAAAACATCAAAAATAAGGTTAAACTTTGTAAAAAGTAGAGTTTGATTTAGTGAAGTTAGATTTAGTGAGTTACCACAATGCCAAATCAAGCTTAGGTTCATGATAAAAATGGAAAGTTTCTTTGCTTGCTGTGTCTGAAAAAATATTTAAAATAGCATACTGCTTTCCAACGAGATCAAGTAAGCCAATCGTTCAATACCAAGATCCATATCAATGATTCTCAATACCATAAGGAATCTGGAAATCGTGCAGGACTACTTTGCGCAGGAAACAAGAGGGGAAAAAGTTGCACTCCCCCCTTTGTTTGATTTCAAATCAAAACAAGTTAGATTTGAAACAAGAGGCACGATGTGTTATTGCTTAATCTGTCAAATTGGTCCTTCAAAGTTTCAAGATAATCATTTTCTTGAAGAGCAAACCACCATTGCGTTGCAGCACATGCCTGAGGCCTATAGGAAAAGGTGTGCCCCACCACTACTAGGAGCTGAGAGTTCTGGGACAAAATCATTTTTTCCTTCCTCGCGGTAAAATTTTTCTAGGACAAAACTTTTTTTTGCATGACGTGAAAAAGCGTAATGAAAAATTTTAATTTTTGTAAAGGTGTTTAAATTTTCTTGCACAAAAAATTTCGTGTACTTTTTTTCTTTCGTCTTGTTCTTTTTTTGTTTCGATGATTGATTTGTATATTTCTATCTCCCGCCATTTGATTCCTTTATTTTTTAAAATTTGAATGGGATCTTGAGACAGTATTTTAAAACTTCTAATTTTTCCGTTTTCATCTCGTAAGATTTTAATTTTGTGAGTTTCAATGGAATTCATTTTTAATGTGCCAAGAATTTCTTTAAGTCATAAAATTTTCACAAAATTGAATTTAAAAAGGGAACGCTTGAGAATGGGGAGTTTGGTCCGAGAAGTAATCCGGAGCCGATAGATTCGTATCCTTTTCCGCCGTTAAATTCGTATCTTTTTCGTATCTTTTTACATAAAATCCATCTCTGACTTAGCTTCCTTTCACCCACGGCGTTAAAAACAGTCCGTTACCTCTGTGTGTTTCCATTTTAAATCCGTTTCCATTTCTTTTGACGTATATAACACCTCTTCCTGAAATTTTGTCTACTACAGTGGACCCAAGCGAAGAGGCAGCTCCAGTCAACAGACCAGTGGCAACCATTGGAGCGGCTAGTACTGTAAGCATTCCAAATAAAGGCAAAAGAGCTCCAATAAATCCTCCTTTCACTTTTGAGTTGTATTCCACCTGAGTTTCAGTGATTTTAATGGTTACTCCTACTCCTCGATGGAGAGCGTCCACAATTTTTCAATGTTAACTTTCCGTTACAAGCAAAACGTCATTTCCGTTAAAATCTTCTTTTGAAATCCTGATGCTCACTGGCTGGCTATCCATCATTGATTTTTTTATTTTGTCGACCTGTCCCTGAGACACATTTACTTTGACACTGATATATCTGCTTATTTTTTTAATGTTGGAAAAATATTTATTTCACTTCTCGAATGTGATATCGTATCGCGATGTCTTCCCCTCGAAAGTCGATTAAATTTCCATTTTGATCGATGATGAAAGTGATCATCGTAGAAATTTCGGGCACTTTGACAGGGAGATAAACCAAATGGGTGGGTCTTTCGATGATTTTAAAACCTGGACCCACATCTGGGTAAAAGGAGTAAATGCAATTTAATTGGGAGCCATTAATGTATGCCGACCCGATGACATTGTTGACGATTCTGATCGTGTTGACGCTTGAAATTCTAACAATGTCGTCGGACTCGTATTCAGAATTGGAATCCAACTGTCTTTTGTGAATCCCAAAACTGACGCGATGCTGTTTTCCACGTTCAAGTCCATCAAATAATTCAAACCAAGTTTAATGGTTGATTTTAAAGTGTTTGAATTGGATCCTATATAGATGTTTTTAGGGGAGTAGCTGATTTTATTTGTAGTAACGTAACTTGCACTTTGAGACGCGTAATTTTTTTATTGTGTTTGAGACGGACTTTTGCAAGTAATTGTTAATGTCAATAATGTCGAAACTCCCTTCTGGAATGGCAATGTTTCCCAATTGGCTCCATTGTTCATGCTGTACCTGAAAGAATTAATTTTGCTGATGATGTTTGGAAAGCTGTTGTACGTTTCTAGACCGAGAAAAGCCATTTCGTAACTTTTCCCTTTTTCAAAAACAATTTTGTCTAAAAAATTTCTTGTGATTACGTAGGAATTTCCATCCACGTCGATGATTATGCCTGACATTTTTTAATATGTGAAATTTTATTGAAACAGATTTTCTGATATGAAATTTCACAACAATCTCTTCTCCTTTAAAGTCAATCAAATCTCCATTTTCATCCACAATTCGTGTCTCCATTTTTGAAATTTTGCTCACCATTAATGGCAAATATAATAAGTTACGAGGTTGTTCATCGATAAAACCTTCATCCGCATTGAAAGAATAAACGATGTTTGATTTTTCTCCGTTTAAATAAGACGAGCCGATTAGGTCGTTTGTAACTAGGATTGTTTTTGAATCAACTTTGTAAGAGTTAAACCGAAACATAGCCATCTCATATTTTTTATTTGAATCCAACTCGATTGGCTTCTCGAAGCATGTCTCGATGACGCTGTTTTTTGATTCCACATGTTAAATAACCGACATCTTTTTATTCACGCAAGAAATTTTTTTAAACCATTTTAAAAAAATTTTTTTCACGAATTTGGAAAATAAAAATCATCAAATCCGCTTTGATATTTTCCATCGTACTTTTTTGATGAAAAATCAAATACCGCAAATCCTAGAGGCTCAGACCAGCAATGTCTGCAAAACTTTTTAAACTCTTCTTTTCCCATGTCGCTCGAAACAGAGAAATAAAATTGGTGTTTTCTCTGATGGTTTGTCTGGGGAGCATGAAATAATTTTGAGCCAGGTAAAAGCAGTCTACGTTGGAGTGCCTTCCTCAGACGTAATATTTTTCGCACTTGTTTTGTTTGGTCAATTGCAAATCGTCAAAGATCATTAAATTGTTTTTGGTTGCATCGAGATCTTCAGGTTCAGGCACGTCGTCAGCCGTTTCGAAAAACTGACACTCCATATTCTCGTTGTCGAAATAAGTTTTTGAATGGTCGTTGATGACGCATTCAGGGTTTAAATTCAATTTTTCCATTTCGTTTTGTACCTTGAACAAATCGAGAATAACCCTTTTTGGCAAATTCTTCTCGAACGAACTTTTCAGTAATTTATAGTCGGGTTGGAAAAGAGATTTTCCAAAAACTTGTAAAAGGTTGTAATCAAACCATCCAGGTCTTAACAGCTAATTCAGAAGCAAAGTTGTTTTTCCACAACCTGACTTTCCGACGATGATTCTTCGAATACTTCTCGGTAGAAGCTTGTTGTTGTTTCTTTTGCTTTTTCCAATATTCCATGACAAATCAATAACTTCCATTTTTATTAAAAATTTTTTTTTTAAAATAAAAATGTACTGCGTGAAATGTAAAAGAAAAACAGAAACGATCCATTTGAGAAAAGAATTCTCAAAAAGCAACAGAAATATGATCAAAGGAACTTGTGGCGTTTGCGGATCGACAAAAAGCAAGTTTGTTCCTTCGCATGAATCATTTCAAAAAGGGGGAGACTTGGTTGAATCAATCAACAAACTTTCAAAAAAAATCAAACTACCGTGGGCAAATTTCCAGGAGAAATGCACATTCCAGGAATGAATTTTGCAGGGCCTGGCACAAACTTGGACAAAAGGCTCACTTCCACCTACATGTATCAGGAATGGAGCAAACCAGTGGACAGAGTGGGTAATGCAGCATACCATCACGATTTGGTTTATAAATATTTCAACGACATACAAAACAGAAATTTGGCTGATCAAATGATGCTTAAAGAAATGAACTCCATTCAAAATCCCACTCAAAAAGAAATTAACGAAAGAAAACTCATCACTCCCATCATCAAAGCCAAAGCCAAATTTGGACTGGGTGTTGATAAAAAAAAAAATTCCCGATAGATGGATGGATCGTTCCTTTAAAAAGCAAAACGGGTCTTGATGTGGCTGAAGCGTTGAAAAAAATATTTTAAAAAAAAAAGTGCACCAAAATGTGGGTGGATAAAGGAAAAGAATTTTATAACAAACACGTGAGAGCGTTGGGCATGCGATTGTATTCCACTGAAAACGAAGAAAAAAGTTGTGTTGTCAAGCGATGGAACAGAACGATGAAAGAAAAAATATTTTTCAGCCAGCAGCACTAATAAATACATTGACGTTTTAGATGAAATGGTGAAAAATTAAACAATACTAAACACTCTTCCATCAAAATGACTCCAGTTGAAGCCAGCGATGAAAAGAATAAAAATAAGGTCTGGATGAACCTAAATGGAAAGGTTTAAACAGAAAGACCAGAACCGAAATTTTCAATAGGTGACAAAGTGAGGATCACAAAAAAGAAGTCCAATTTTGAAAAAGAGTACACGCCGAGAGGTCTGGGTATGTTTGAAAGTTGCAGTTTTGAAACGAAAGAACTGAATGGTTATTCCATGTCATTTCTAGGATTTAACGAAAAAAACAGAATGAACGAAGAAGAAAGAAAGTTTATTGAGGTGACTGGAAAAATATCAAAATTTCTTCAAAAACAAGTCAAGGAAATGATGTCAACTTTGAAAAAAGGAGGAAGAGCAAAAAAATCATGACGGAAGATTTGTCCATTTTGAAAAATATATCTGAAAATCCACACGCGGCTCCCATTTTTTTCGGAAAGTTGTTTACAAAGAAAAACGAAAAAAACATTGAAGTGACCTCTTTGTTTTTCAAAAAAAAAAACAAAAGAAGAAAAGTGCGTCAATTAAAAGATAAAATGCTCGTGAAAGCAAATCCTTTGGAATACATTCAACAAAAGTGCTACGCTATCGCCTCTTTGAAAATTGAAGGTGTTTTTATCGGTGCACAGATCGAGTCCATTCAGGTTAAAATTTCCGAAGTGGTCATCACAAAAAATGCACCTTCTTTTCAAAGCATCATAGGTAATGATTTGGATTTGGGAGAAGTGGAATCTGATGATGAATTGTGAAATAACGTAAAATTCATGAAAATTAAATGATTTAAATCATTTTCTTTTCATATAAAAATGCACACCCCTCATTAGTTGTATAAAAACATTACCTCAGTAGAAGACCAAAGTTTGAAATTGGATTTGGGTTATTTGGAGGAAAGAATTAAAGAGTTGGAACAAAAAAATCCGAAAAACATAATTGTAGTCAATAAAAAATTGAGTCATCCAACCTATTTCAACGTCAAAGGACAGCATGAGATTTTTGCTCAATAAGACATTAAAATTGATTATTTATCACACACGCAAATATCGTTGTCTATCGGTCTAAAATTAGAAAGTGGTATTGCTGTTGTTACTTTGATGAACAAAATAAGTGATCAATTGGATTATTACAAAAACGATGTTATTTTTTCAGAGTCTGTGGATCAAATCGCCATGACTATACACAATTACAGTTCACGTGACGTCATAATAAAAAAAGGTGAAAAACTTTGTAAAATTAATCATACCGATTCGAATTAAAAAAAATAATGAATTTGTTAAAAAGATGGAAATAATAAAAAACAAAGATAAAATTTATCCGACTCTTCCAACAGCACCATCAGATGAAGGACACATTTATCGACTTCAAAAAATAAGCGAAATCCAAAAAGAAATGCAGGATAAAAAGACAAAGAGAATGGATCTCAGGAAAACGTACCATCGCGCTGCAAAATTTATTCGTTTTACAGATGATGGTTTGCAAACGGTATGGATTGGTTTGAGAATTACAGGAATGTACTTTTGTCAACCATCGTAGCCGCTCCAGTATTGATTGCGTCTGAGGGTATTGCTATTGAAATGGTGGTTTTATCTATTTTCGGAAATCAACAGAACAAAAAACTGATGTTGAAGACTAAAAAGCAAGAAAAATTAAAAGTTCTTGCAGAATCCAAATTGAACACCATCAGCAACCACATTTCAAAAGCGCTCATGGATATCTTGGTGAGCGATTCTGAGTACGAATTAATTCTTAGCGAGCTTCAAAAATTTAAAAACATGGCAGAGGAGACAAAAAGCAGCATTGACGAATTGACCAAAGAGTCGCTAATCCAAAAAGGAAGAGAAGACGCCATTTAAGCGTTTAATAACATGTTTAAACAGGGAAAATAAACAAAAACGTAGACTCATTCGTGTTTTTGTTTATGTTTTTTTCTATGTATTTTAAAAATGTATTTTTTTAAAATACAAGACCCGAAAAAGAGAGACGAGATTGTTATAAATTATATGGCTAACAGAGAAAAGCTTTTTAATGAAAGCATCAAAAACAACATTTCAGATGCAAATTATCAGACTGATTTGAGAAAGTTTTTTAAGCCTCTGATTGAGAGCAATCAAAAGGTGAAAAACGAGCTGAAGAGCATTGCTTACAGAGCGGTTGACAACAATCCACTGGCTTTAACTTATCCAAAAAGCGAGACGTCTTTTAAAAGTTTAGAGACTCTTGAATTAATGAATGTTGAAAAGCCTCCTGAAAGAAGGATTGTTGGAAATACTGCTTTGGAATATTTGTCCAAATACGCATCCAAACGATTTGCTTCAGACAAAGTGTTTGGAATTCATGCAGGAGAAGGTGGTAAAATGTACATTGGAAAAGAACAAATTGCCATCGATAAAAGCGATGTCATTATTGGTGGAGAAAAGTATACGGGAACAAAAGGTCTTTGGGAGTTGATTTCAAGATCCAAACCTGATAAAAATATTTACACAAAAGAGGACTTAGAAAATTATGAAAAAATTCTTATTAGCACTCAGGCGATTGAATCTGATACAAATCCGAACAGACAAAAAGCTTTGAGAAGTGAAATGTATGTTACAATCATTGCCCCCATTTGGGATAGAAATAAAATTAAGACGAGGGGAAAAAAGGTCACGGAGTGATCATACTTCCATGCGATCCGAATGCGTTGGTGCAAAGACTCAACTTGAGAATCGCCGCAGGTCATGCTGGAAATGTCGCATCGAGAAACGAGGCTGTGGCTATTTGTGATGAGCTGCATAGACAAGGAGAAATTAGTAATGAAGAATACAAGTCGATTCAAAAATACATCGAGTCGTAAAAACACAATGGATTTAAAAAAATTTTCTTATTTTAAAAAAAATGCTCATTGTTAACAAAAGAAGATATATAAAAAAGAACGTCGTCGTCGTCGTCTTCGGAATTATGGACATGGTTAAGAATTTTTTGAGGAGAATGGCAGCTTCAAACGCATTGAGATCGTCTCTTCATTTATTGAGAAAGGCAGCAGCAAGCGAAATTGGTAGAGAAGCGATCACAGCAGCCAAGTCTGCCGGAAAGGAATTGGCCTCTTCCGCTATATTAACAGCCAAAGACGTCGCCATCGACAAAGGTAAGAAAGCGATTGAAAAAGTTTAAGCCAAGACAGGGACGGTGAATCCAAACCAATTGGTCAACACGATTGTGAACGAAGCGGCAAAGGTAGATCAGTATGCTCCTATTAATCCTATGGAAGAGCTGCATAAAAAGTTATTTGGTTCGTCCATTCAAGTAAAAAGGAAAATGACGAAAAAGAATGCATCCAGAATTCAAGTTCTCGTTAAAATGGGGAGTGGACTTTTGATTGCGTAAATTTTTTCACGGATCAAAATGATATAAACTTTTTTTTCCTTATTTAAAAAAAAAAGATAAACACCGACAGATTAAGAGTTGACGAAATACCAGAGTATGACACTGTCATTGAAAAAGTTGATTTTTTCGAGTACCTTCCCACAAATCTCGATTTAAATTCTTCAGGATCGATCATTTTTGAGATTGATTGCCAGTCTGTGCAGACACTTCCGTCAGAGGCTTACATCCTCGTCGAAGGAGTTCTGAAAATAGCTGACGGAACTGCTTACACTGCAGCAGACAACATTGCATTGGTGAACAACGCCATAATGTATTTGTTCAACGACGCCACTTATGACTTATCAGGACAACAAGTGGAAAGAGTCATGCATCCATGTCAAGGAACAACCATGCTTGGATTGTTGAAACACCCTTATGGTTTTCAGCTTGCAGATGGTTTGAAGCAAATGTGGTACAAAGACACTTTAAACGCCACTGGAACCACAGGATTCAACGTCAGACGAGACCACTTGTTCACAGACACCACATCCATTGGATCTTTTTCGTTCAGGATACCTTTAGAACACATTTTTGGTTTTTGTAAAACTTATGACAAAGTTATTTATGGATTCAGACACACCATCACCTTTACAAAGAAAGAATATGACGACGCCATTTATATAACTGGGACTGTTGCTGCGGGAATGATCGACATTAAAAAATTCAGACTTTTTATTCCGAGAATGGGCTTAGATATTTTGAAGAAAGCCGAATTCAAGGATTTAATGGCAAAAAAAATTTCTGCTCCAGTGGCATATAAGGCAAACAAAGTCGAAAGGCAAGCCATTCCAGCTGGTCTTACAGAATTTACCTGGACTCTCGGAAGAATCACGGACAAAAGCGTTCCTAGATATATCATATTAGGACTTCAGACAAACAGACCTTCCAGTCAAACTGCAAATCCAGCCGTATTCGATCATTGCGATGTCAACAATTTTTATGTGACCGTCAATGGTATAAAGTATCCAACTTACAAATACGACTTGAATTTTGGAGAAAAGAAAATTCTCATGGCTCATTCTGACGCATTCTCTTTTGACGAAAAATATTACGGCACAAACAAACTTGTTTGTCAATCTGGGTTGTCTCTGCTTGAATATAAAAACTTGTATCCATTGTTCTTTGTCGATATCAGCAAACAAAAAGAAAGAGTTGTTTCTGAAACGGCCGAATTGGTTGTAAACCTTAAATTTCGAACAGCAACGCCAGATAGCACCGTTATATTTGCAGTGATCATTTCCGACAAATTGATTAAATTTGCTTCAGACGGAACAAAAATGAATGCTGTTTATTAGATTCTTTAAGAATAAATCTTCACAATAATAAATTAAACAAAATTTTTTTCTTTTTAAAAATAAAAACATGAGATTCACAAAAAATTATCTGAAAAAATTGCTGAGGGAAAATGGAGTCACAAAAATTTCAAACACTTTGATGATGATTGCGGTTGAGAACAGTCTGATCAGCAAAGATTTGC
This sequence comes from Hydra viridissima, assembly GCF_058129835.1. NCBI lineage: Eukaryota > Metazoa > Cnidaria > Hydrozoa > Anthoathecata > Hydridae > Hydra > Hydra viridissima. The sequence continues at coordinate 15,625,440 of NW_028324308.1, read as the reverse complement.
TTTTGGAAGGTGCAAAAGAAGATAGGCCTGTAGATCGACCAAAAAAAGAAGTGAAAACGGAAAAGGTAAAAACGGAAAAGGTGAAACAAGAAAATGTAAAAAAACCGATCGACCCAAAATACGAGAGACTTGGTTTAATTCGTAAAAACCCTGTGACTGTGAAAACGACCAACATCGAAACTGGGGAGATTGTTGAATACAAATCACTTTACAAAGCGATGAAAAATACGGGGCACGGATGGAGATATTTGGAGCGTCGAGATGGAAAAGTGGACAATGGAATCAAGATTGATATTTTGAATTCTGAAAAACTCGAAAACCGTAAAAACGACAAAATCGAAAAAAATTGATTTTTAGTTAAATAAATTTCTTGGCATAGTAAAAATGGAAAACGAAATGAGGATTACTGATGTGATTAGATTTGATAAATCAGGCCAAATACATGTATTTAATAGATATGGTGAAGAAATTAATCCTGTAGAAATTAATGATGTAGAAATTTATAGCGAATTGGTAACAGGAGAATATTCATCAGATGAAGATGATTCGTAATACGATGAGGAACAAATACAAATATTAAGGGTTAAAATTTTGAAATCGGAAAAAAAGAGAATTTGCGCTACTTCTGCTCAAAAAATTTTTTTCAATTGTTTTCTGAGAATTGAAAAAATGGCAAAGTCGAAAAAAAATTTTTTAACATGAAAAATTTTTAAAATTTTATTGATATAATAAAATGAAAAAAATTGATTTTGAGCTAAATAATTTTCTTGGCATAATAAAAATGGAAAACGAAACGTTAAAGAAATTGTGAGAAATCGCCAAAGTCCAAAAATTGAAAAATTATTCAAAGATGCAAAAGGATGATCTCGTGAAAAAATTAAACGCAGCATCATCTCAAAGGAGCATACTTTCATGGGTTGTTAAAAAACCGGATCTTGCTCCTCGTCCTGTAATCGCATCGCGTCAAATTGTTCAAAAGCCTATCATCGCTCCAAAACCATCCACAATTCCAACGAGACCTGTTGTTGTGAGGTCTAACATATTAAAACCTACTACTGCTCCAAAACCATCTCATTTGCAAAATCCTGCTGTTCAAAGACCGGTTATTGCTCCGAGTCCCGTCGTTCAAAGACACGTTTTAAGACTTGTTATTGATCATCACCCCGTCGTTCAAAAACACGTTTCAAGAGTTGTTATTGATCCGAAACCAATTGTTCAAAAACACCTTTCAAGAGTTGTTATTGATCCGAAACCAATTGTTCAAAGACGCGTTTCGACACCGGTTCCTAATGAAAGACCTACAGTTGCGAGACTGGTTAAACCTACACAAAGGTCTTTTGTAAGGTTTGCTGTTGGACCTGATACTAAGTCTGACATTGCTCCAAAACCATCCACAATTCCACCGAGACCTGTTGTTGCTAGGTCTAACATATTAAAACCTCCTCATGCTCCAAAACCATCTCATTTGCAAAATCTTGCTGCACAAAAACCTGTAATTGCTCCGCGTCCAATTTCTAATTTAGTTTCAAGATTGTCAACAGCTGAAAAAAATGCCATTGTTAACAGTTTTAACAGTATTCTTGAATTGATCCGTACGTTAAAGAGGCTGCGAAGAAAAAAGTGAAAGATGCGGTCGAAAAAAAAGTAAAGTCGATCGTATTCAACAAACCGGCCACTACAAGACCGATTATCAAAAAACAGGTTCCAGCTCATCGTCCCGTCAGACCACGCATTCATTTTCAATTGACCGATCACGCGTTAAGAAATGTTGCCAAACAATTTTCCCATCAAGTCGAAGGAAATCATCATCACGCTTCTTCCATTTTAGATTCGGCAAAAAACGGTGCGATGAAAATTCTTTAAGAAAATAAAAATAAAAAAGCATACATTGTTATGATTTGCGAGATGTCGTGTGTCGCATTATGACTGGAGATGAAGTGTCTCGAAGTGTCCCTTTTTCGTCAAAATCTGGAATTATTTTGGAGTCGACGGATTCGGGAGAATTTTAAGACACAGCAAAAGATGAAATCCTTGAAAACATGGTCAAATACAACAAAATGGACTCAAATTGTAGAGTGTCTTCCATCTTGAAAATGGGGATTAACTTGATTGATTACAATCCAAACAGCGCGAGGTCATACATTCCTCTCGACGATTTTCTAGCGAGCAAAAAAGCAATCACCAATATGGTCAACGAAGACAACGAATGTTTCAAATGGTGTCTCAAGGTTTTTAAACATGAAGGAAAAACACGGTGAAAGAATTGATAAAGACTTGATTAAAAAATCGAAAGAGTTAAATAGGGAAGGGATTGAATTTCCAGTCAAACTCGATCAAATCAAAAAATTTGAAAAAAAATAATCCAGAAATCAGCGTCAACGTTTTTGGGTACGAAAATAAATCCATTTACCCTTTACGAAATGCTTGAACAGAAAACATGTAATAGATTTGCTGCTCATATCAAACGAAAAAACAAATCATTATTGCTTGATCAAAAATCTAAGTCGATTGATCTCATCGCAGTCATCCACACATCACGGCAAAAAACATTTTTGCAGAAACTGTTTGCAAGGGATGAATAGCAAGGAAGATCTTTCCAAACGTTCAACTTATTGCAAAGAGCACAGCTTAGTACGAATCGAACTCCCCCCAAAAAAAATCTTCCATGATATTTGAACAAAAAGAAAGGTCGATGAGAATTCCTTTAGTCGTTTACGCAGACTTTGAAAGTTTCATCACTCCGATCATCACTTGCGTCCCCGACCCCAATCAGTCTTACACAAAACAGTACCAAAAACACACTCCGAGTTCATTCTGTTATTTCATCAAATGCTTTGACGAAACAGTTTACAAAGGAAATCCGGTGACTTTTACCGCAACGAGAGAAACGGACGATGTTGCAAAAATATTTGTATAGATGCTCGAAAAAGACATTACTGAAATTTGCGAAATGATAAAATTTCCAAAAAAGATGATAATGACCTTTAAAGATAAAAATAATTTCAATTCTGCAACCGTGTCACATTTGCAATGAAATTCTCGAAGATGACAAAGTGCGCGATCACTGCCATTTGACTGGATAGTACCGAGGAGCTGCACACAACACTTGCAACACAAAATACAAAATTCCAAAATTCATCTCTGTTGTGTTTCATAATTTGTCAGGTTACGACAGCCATTTGTTTATCAAGAAATTGTCTGGCGGAAAATTAAGCTGCATTCCAAACAATGAAGAAAAATACATACACGTGAGACTGGTGACAAAAATGGAGGAAGCCTCGAAATTGTCATCCAAACCAAATTACGTCCGACACACGATTTTCGATGAAAACTTAATAGCCGTTCACATGAAAAGAACAAAGTTGTTTAACAACAAACCGATTTATTTGGGAATGTCCATCTTGGATTTGAGTAAAACTTTGATGTTTTAATTTCATTACAATTACATCAGAAAAATGTATTCAGATAAGGCAAAATTGTTGATGACAAACACGGACTCGTTGATTTATGAAATAAAAACGGACGATTTTTACAAAGACATTGCTAAGGATGTGGAAAGCAAAATTGAAACAAGCGAATTTGACAAAAAAAATCCCGCCATTCAAAGTGTTGGGTTTAAGGTTGGCGTAAACAAAAATGTCATTGGGATGTTCAAAGAAGAAACCGGAGGAAAGCAAATTGAAGAACTTAAAAATAAATTTAACAAAGTAAAAAAAGAGTAATAAAAGGATCAATGTGGAAGGAATTATTTTGCCAAACGAGGCTTTGACCAATTTTCAATTTATAAAGGCAGCAAAGAAACTTAAATTAAAAAACTTAAGAGGAGTTTTTGTCAGAGACGAATTGCCAAAAAAGGCAATGAAAAAAGAATGAGGAAATGTCAATACGGGGATTCAAACATTGACGGGTTTCATTGGGTGTGTTGGTACAAAGACGGGGATAAAATGTTCAGCTTTGACTCTTACGCCCAACCCCCTCTCGTCGAGCTCGTCGACTATTTAAAAAGTCCCGTCTTTTACAACAGCGAAAGGGTTCAATTTGGAAACACGTCTTTCTGTGGTCACTTGTGTCTTTACGTCTTGAAAAAATGTGAAGAGGGAAACAGCTTTCAAGACGTCGTCAACACCCTTTGGTGATCGCAAATCGAGTTTTAAAAAATTTTGTCCATTTAAAAATGATTCATAAATTCAACAGAAGCGAATTCAGCGTTTATTTCAACAATCTTTCAACAGACTCAGCAAGCAACGTTTTTAATAAAACGGACGGTTCCAGCACCATTACTGCAGACATTGATTTCAATTCAAACAAAATCATTAATCTGGCAGATCCAACCAACTCACACGACGCCGCCACAAAAAATTACGTGGACACGCATTCGTCAGGAGGAACTGAAACGGTGATTGGAGCTGCGAAGTTGGATTTAAATTTTCACAAAGCGATCAATTTGAATGAACCTACAAATCTTCATGACGCCGCCACAAAAAATTTCGTGGACGTCAGCTCAAGCATACGCATTAAAGTGGATGGAACGAGCACGATCACTGGGGACTTGGATTTAAATTCTCATAAATTGATCAATGTGACAGATCCAACCACTTCTCACGACGCTGCCACAAAAAGGGTACGTGGACACTCGAGTGGCTTATTCAAGCATCAATTACTCAGACATTAAATGACGTCGCAGAAATTGACCAATTTGGCCGAGCCCACTTCAGCCTCAGATTCACCTACAAAAAATTATGTTGACACACATGCTTCAGGCGGAACTACAGTAGGCACCGCAGACTTGGATTTAAATTCCCGTAAATTGGCTAATGTGCTTGATCCGTCAAATGCGCAAGACGGAGTGACAAAAAGTTACGCGGACGTTTTGTCACAAAAATCAAACTTTTTAGGACTTGTTCCAAATTCAAGCTTTTCATCCTTAGGGTTAAAGTCTCAAATTGTGGCAGGATCGACCACTGCACCAGTCTTTAGCTACGTAGACGGTCCTGGCGTTCTAAGAAGATTATGAGTGGCCATTAATGGAACAATTGGACTAGTCTTTCTTCGGATATTTGCAGACGGAGAAATTAGAGTTGGGAATTATTCAACAAGTACTGAAGGAATAGGAGTGGACGCCACTGCCCTTGCTTACGACTTGCTCTTTTCACCTCTCGGCGGACCGTATTACGCCAACTCTTTGCAAGGATGTAACCTTGCCAGCGCCACTTCCATGGGAGGATACTTCACGCTCGACTTACCGTTTACAGCAAACTTAACCATACAATAGGTTAATAATAATAATACAGCCATCACTTACTGGATTCAACCGTTCATTTCCACATTCATCTCCATCCCTCCTCTTCTCTCCTCCGTTAAATTGTACTCGAGGACGTTGAGATATTTAAACACCACTTACGGAAACGAATATGTTTTGCTAAACACCAATGGAAAAGGAAATGGTGTTTTTCTGAAATACATCCGGATGCACATCATCGCCTCCGCTGGAAACTCGTGGGAGTCTAGAGTCAGAATATACGACGGAAATTTACCTCCAGGCAACGGCACTGTCCTCAGCCCCTGGACCTCTTACAGTACAAACAATTACAACACTTCCCTTGGGTACGACGGCGACAGCAAATGCATCTTTTCCTCATCTGGACAGGAAGATTTTTACTTGTGTTCGTGGAACGGATTAAACTTAACCTCGTTTAACAACAAATCGTCAGGGTTGTTGTACCAAATCGTCAGGGTTGTTGTACCACCGCCTCCATCGGCTCCACCACCACCATTTCCTTTTACAGAAACTTTGCAGAATCAGACTCCATGCCCAGCGTCGCAGCTGGCAGAAGCCTCGTCGTCACGCTCAACTCTGGAGACGCGCAAGTCGGTCAATCCAGAGGCTTTTACCTTTCTAAGTTTAATTTTGTGAAAATTTTTGACTTAAAGAAATTCTTGGCACATTAAAAATGAATTCCATTGAAACTCAAAAAATTAAAATCTTACGAGATGAAAACGGAAAAATTAGAAGCTTTAAAATACTGTCTGAAGATCCCATTCAAGTTTTAAAAAATAAAGGAATCAAATGGCGGGAGATAGAAATATACAAATCAATCATCGAAACAAAAAAAGAACAAGACGAAAGAAAAAAAGTACACGAAATTTTTTGTGCAAGAAAATTTAAACACCTTTACAAAAATTAAAATTTTTCATTACGCATTTTCACGTCATGCAAAAAAATGTTTTGTCCGAGAAAAATTTTACCGCGAGGAAGGAAAAAATGATTTTGTCCCAGAACTCTCAGCTCCTAGTAGTCTCACCAATGCTCTGAAAGTACAGGGAAAACCTTCAATCTCTAGCTGCAGAAGATGCCAAAGCAGCGAAACAAATGCATCTCGAGTTATTTGTAGTAAAGAACTATCCCCGGGAGAAACTTTTCGAGTTGCGAAAGCATCAGGCGAGCCTCCATTTACAATTAGTCCCGGTAAGTATTTATACTAAAATAATTTTGACATTCATATATTAAAAGAACTTCTTGACTGTTGAAATCAGAATAGATAGATTTCAGGAAGTATATTTCTTAAACTTTCTGAACAAAGTCTATTATAAACGTAAAATATGCATGTTTTTGTTTCAGGTCGAAGTAATGTCCTAACACCATCAAGCGCTCCAAAACTGACCACTCTAGCTTATGTAAATGTGCAGTTATATACGGGCCTGTTGTTGTACGTTAAGCAGGGATTAAAAAAACTGGTCAGAACTGTACATCAAGCAGTATAATAAATTTTTATATTAACTTTGTAAGAGCAGATCAACAATTAAGCAATTTCTTTACCTGCGGTAATTTAATAATAACCGACGGAAAAGGAGATTCTGGTACAGTTCGCGTTGTTGCTAACTGCAATGATTAATCAAGTCTTGTGAATCATGTTATTCAATGTCGTAAAAATTCTGGTGGTTTTTTGTTAAGCTCGGAATTGATGATGGCAAAGGTTTTCTCAAGTTTTGTCTAGGTATTGTTAATACTGTTTTAAGGGATGAAACCAGCTCAATGCCACAAAAGCAGTCTCTCACTCAAAAGACTAGCAACACTGGAGTTAAGAAACAAATTCTTGTTGCGGTATCAGAAGTTCCAGATACTCACTCCAATATTGAAAAAATCTGGTCACTAATTAATGCAAATGTTAGCTTGCAAAAACTGGGCTCAATCAAATCTAGCCTCGAGTCTTTTCAATTATTTGGCGGGGTTGTTGCTAATGCAAAGCTTTTTGGCAATGTCATTCCAAAGCCAATCATCAGCGGGCCTGACAATTTTCTGATTTTGGAAACCATTCCACCGATGGAGTTGCATCTCCTTTTTGGAGTTGTCAATCATCTTGTCAAGATCCTTAAAACTGCTTGGATAGAAGCCGTTAAGTGGCCAGCTGCCCTAAACATTCTACTGAGTCCATATCACGGAGGCCAGTTCGATGGAAACAAATGCAATTATTTTTAAATGTAAACGTGCTAATGCAAAATTCTGATACAAATTTGGTTCTCAACATCTTCACATAATTAAAGCATTCAAAAGTTTCAATTTAATTATCAAGGCTTGCTATGGATTTATCTTACGGCCGGACTTCGCTGTAAGAATTGTAAATTTCAAAAGCTGTTACTTTGTGTTAACAGGTGTATGCTTAACACCTAAAATTTATACCACCTTCAACCGCATCAAGGATTTCATCAGCCACAAAAGATCCCCCCCTGGGGGGCTATAGTGAAGAAACTGTCGAAACTGCTCATCAAGATTTTTATCAACATTGGTCAAGGTATAAGCAAAACAATAATCATTTAGAGTGCAAAGAAAGATTGTTGTGCAGCATAAATGATCTGAACAGTAAGTATCTTTAAAGAACTGCTAGCATAGTTTGAGTTATTAGAGATAAGGAGCAGAAATCATACCTTACGATATATAATCAACATTTTAACTAACTTAATCCTTAAATGCTGTCAATTAAAAAATTATGAAAATACTATTGTAGATTATTTGTAATAAAAGAACAAAATGAGCTATTTATTAAAAAAATTTTTGTGGAGAAAATCAAAAAAACGTGTCTTAAATTGTAACCAGACGCTATTTAATAGTAATATGACGTAAAAAATAAGGTTTAAATAGTTATTATTTTACTTAATTTTGAAAGTAGATGCATTTTCGAAGGTTACAATAATCAAAAAAAGTTTGTTAACAGAGGCGTGTCTTTTTTTTGTTAGTTTTACCAAATGCTAATCCTTCGACAAGGTTTTGCACTGTTTTTTAGGATTTTTTTTACATTTCGGCAGTAGTTTATACTTAAGAAAAATGCTGAAATTTTCACCCAATGTCTAAGCCAAGTCAAACCAAGCTTTAAATAGTAAGTATTTTGGTCTATAAAATGAAAACAGTATATGTAGCAATTAAGCAATCATAATAAAAATTGTTGGTATTACATAGTAGAACACTCATGTAACGATTACTTTGAAAATAGTGAACAAATATTACAGTAATCGGAAACGTTTTGAAATATAAGTAGCAAAAAACTAACAAAATTTAAACTTAAACTGTCGTTAACCCTTAACTAGTTAACAAATTTGACTGAAATTTTATCTAGAGTTTGGTGGGACTATAGGCTACATTTGCACCAATTTTTATCAAATTATATTGAGTGGTTCAAATTCTACAAGCGTTTTTATTGGCGCACAATGAAGCAAAAGTTTCACTTAATTTGAACATTTAAATAAATTATTTTCCGCAGACAAAACTAAAAACTTCAAAATTTGCATTACAGGAAGCCTTAATGTTTGCTCTAGCACCCCATATAAGTAGAGTTCTTTGGTCTGCTAGGTTGGAATTATCATGAGCCATGTTAACCCTGTTTAAATACACCAAGGTCGTCTGATGAGCCACAACAAAAGGTTTTGAAACTATCGGTTTTTTTACAACTTTTAGGTTACGTATATGTTTTGTGTATTTCTACTTATTATTAGTGCAGCAGATTAGCATAACAATTGTGCAAGAGTGGATAAAAGCATGAAACTTTTTTTAGATGTAGAAAATAAGTATCCAATACATTTAAGATATGGTGGCACGTCCAGTTTTACCAAAAAGGTATGGTAAATGAGTTTGAGAAAGATAAAGAATAATTACGTCACTTTTCACGGAATATTTCTTTTTAGTAACAAAATTTTTAATAAAGTACCGTATAATTACCGCATAGTCTAAATTTATCCAATCATATTGCACTTTTTAAAAACAATTAAAAAAAAACGATTAAAAAACAAATCACATCACAAATAAAATATAAAAGTTTTGAAAAATAGATAAACAATATTTATCGATTAAAAGTAAGTTTATAGTTATTTTTTATAATGTGTTGATATTTATATATTTATATATATGTGTATGTATATATATTATTCCTGGGCCTCTATACATATATATTGTGGTCAAGCAATATATATTGTTGCACATCCTATTTTTACGGAGAATGAGGTTTTCGACAGATCCAATCCGATTGACTGGCCAAAGTGTATTTTCTGCCAAAGTACCTCTGCAAACAAGTTGATTTGCCCCGCTTTTTTTAAGTGTTCGGATTGTTTGACAAGTTACAAATCGCTTGCCGAAATCTTACCACAATCTGTGCTGGGTGATTTGCTACCGCCTGGATTTTATATTCAGCGATTAGATGATGGCAGTGGCTTTGAAAGTACTTTGATTGCGAACAAAGCTAAGTGGCATAAACCCTGCAGAATTTTTTACTATTCCACTGAACTCAATCGAGCAGCTAAACGTTTTTGTTGCGCATCCTTAGCTGCAGAGGGTGAACCCTTATTAAATGAACCCCAGGCACTTAATGTTGAGCACAGTTCATTCAGGCGATCAATTTCAAGTGATATGAGAAAATCAAATTTGGTTTACACACAACCGGTTTGTTTTATTTGTAATACCAGTGAGTCAAAAGACTCATTGCGCAGCATCTGTACCACAAATCTGGATATTAAAGTCCGCGAGTGTGCTATTACCTTGGGTGATTCTACATTATTGACCAAGTTGAGAGACACAGATTTAATTGCTCAAGACGCTAAGTGTCACACTAAGTGTCTCAATGACCTGTACGACAAAAAACGTGCTTTTAATAGACGCATGCGTGCTGAAACGCAGCAAGTAGAAGATGAAGCTGACTGTGAACATGGTGTTGTTTTACTTAGTTGATTGTTTACATTGAAGAAACAAGATCAGAAATGGTATCACATCCATCTTCAAACTAGCTGATCTAGCTAGACTTTATGCTGATCCCTAGACTATATGCTTGTCCCAAATAACTGAAAATAAGCTACATACACCAACTTAGCCTATGCATAGCACACGTTTGAAAGAAAAACTACAAGCTCGTTTTCCTAACATGCATGCACAACAGGAAGGTTGAGATGTTTTACTTATTTTGAATTGTGACATTGGTCCAGCACTTCTTAAAGCCTGTCAATATGACTGTGATCGTGATGCAGTGTGTTTGTCAAGGGCTGCGCAGATTATACGCATCCAATATGGATGACGCTTCCTAAAGCTGATAAATACTGTCCTTAATTTAGTGTGGATGTAAGACAGGTTGTACAACACGCCGCTATAAATGTGTTTGTAACAGCTTAAAATGTACTGCTCTTTGCAGTTGTCAAGGAGAGTGTACCAGAGATTGAAATGTAACAATGTATAGATTAATATTAACTAATATGCTTATTAAAAGTTATTTTGGCTTCTTAGCTGCTTTAAACATTTTTATTGAGTAACAAGTTTTTTAGAAATATTTTTAAAAATATTAAGAAACTTTTTTTTTTTAAAAGCAGGGGGGGAGGGGTATTTCTTGGGCAAGAGGGCAGTGCCCAAGCCCCTTTCCCACTCACTAGTGCATATGCGATCAATGTATACTTTGAATGATCTACCATCCCTTAAATTTTGGCCAAGATTAGTTAAGCGGATAAAAATTTAATACGGTTTTTATAAATCCAAGATGGCGGCAACTGCCATCATGAATTTAAGACAGTTCTGATCATGCTATGCTTTGCCACCATATCTTAAAATGATCAGCATAATTTTCTGAGTTTTTGGTGAAAATTTCATGCTTTTATCCACTTTTGCACAATTTTAGTCATTTTTAATGCTGATCTGCTGCACTTTATGTGATTTTGGTATTTTTTTAAAAAACTGTTTCAATCTTGTTGTTACATACATTTTAACTAAAAGTTTTCAAATTATGATTTTGGACTTTAAAATATAGCTAGGCTGTTTTTGTATGTGGCAACCTTAAAATATTTTCTTAAATTTTCAATGTAAATTTTTCAATCAATTATTTTGTGATTTTGTAACCTTGTAGCTAGCACCTTATAGTTTAGCACCTTATAACTAGGGAATATTCTACTAGGAATTGTTTTTGTACGTAAAACTTTATAGCTAGGAAATGTTTTTTATCTTTGTGACAACCTTGTTATTTATAAAATGCTTTTCTTTAGTTATTGTTTTTTTTTGATGGGCCCCCTGCCCCAGGCCCTGACTTACGCGTTTACTAGGCCTATTAGTACAGACAACTCTGATTATAAACAAAAAAGTACAACAAAGTTCTCCAATAATTCACTTTACCGTGTGAGAATTGCCTTGACTTAATTTGCTTTAAGTTTTAAAGCAAACTTTGTGAAATAATGGATACGTTTGAATATTCAGATCTGCTGTCATGATTTTACATTTAACTTGTATCCTACTAAACCTACCACGGTGATGATTTAATTTCATTAAAAGAAAAAAATTCCTAAAATTGTTTATCCCGGGCCCTTATAGATTGGATCCTAAGTGTGCCATATGAAGCCATGGCTTCTGTTTGAATTTTGTCCCAGCAAAGCCTTAAATTAGCTTAAAGCAATTTTGCACTTTGATGAGAGGATATACATGCATTACCGTCAAAATTACTCCAAATATCAAAATCCAATCGAATTAAATCCGGTTAAGAGCAACAAGCCCTTAACCCAAAATCCTGCCTTATTGTACTTGCACCACTTCTTTTCGTTGTAAAGCAGGATGTTCTGATTAAGTATTGCTTGCGCTGTAAATAATTTCTCATCTCTCCACAACAGTGTGTACTGCGTACAATCCTTAAACTTATCCAAATGAAGCTTCGCTCTACCAAACCGTTTTGTTTTGATGGTTTGTTACTGCAGTTGAGCTGTCCTCTTTTTGAATGCTGTAAGTTTTAATTCCACTTGTAATATTGTTTACATCCTACCAAAAATTTGCTGCTGAAGCCAACTTTCTAATGCTTTTATTTGGATTTCTTCTGATTTTTTCTCCAGTGTTCTTGATAAGGCTGGCTGTTCTAGTTTTTTGATTCGACGTTGTTCATACCTTTAACAGAGCAGATCCAGTTTCAATGAGATGTTAAAGAGCAGAGCAAGTTTCCCTAACATTTTGAAGACACCAGATCGGCCAATACGATACTTCAAATTCTTGTAAGTCTAAGTAGGTATTTTTTCAGTTTGAAGCAGCGGAGAAACTGTCAAACTTGTTCTTTCCAAGGTGAAGTGTTTTTTATAAATTAGATCTTGAAGACATATCAAAATATTAAGTGTAGGAATTAAATTAAGTATAAAGAGACTTTATACTCCATATGCATAAGAAAAGCTATCTACTTGTTTACAGCAATCATGTTAATGGGAACCTGAAACATTTTTTACAATAACCATTTTAATACCCTGGCCTTGTTATCCTGACTGATTTCAAATGGACATGCGAGTGATGCAATGTCTTTAAGACATCATATGGCTTCTGTACTAATGTTTTTCATCAATATTCTGTGAATGTGCATCGTTTTGTAACTATATTAGTATAACGAAGTCTATACTCCATCGTTTTGTAACTATATTAGCTTAACTGAGTCAATTTTTAATATCTTTTACCTTCAAGCTTTGTGCTGTTTTTAGCATTTAGCCAATTCATAAACAGTGAAATTTTCAGTTAAGGATGATTCTCTTAAATTCGTTGACGACCACTAGTTACTCGAAGACAGTCTTTCTAGTGGCGTTTAATCACATAGCTCTTTTAAGCCTTCCCTCCGTGTACTTTTCAGGCTACTCATAAAAATTTCTTTTTCTGTTTTGAAGAACTATTTTTTAGTTGACTTTTTCTTCTCCTTTTTTTCTGAAACCTATATTTCTTGAGGAAATGTTTACTTTCCGCATTCGCTTCTAGTCATCAAACCAACTAAATCTGTGTTTTCTAGTTTCAATCAGCCTTGAAATTTTTTCTATCTGTACAGATTGTTAATTCAAATCTACAACCCTTGGCGTCGTCACTTAAGACTCTTCAGAGCATTAAACATTCAGAGCATTAAAGACTCTTCAGAGCATTAAACTAGATTTGGCTCGGTCTCTTTGGCATTCAACCTTTTAGATCTTTTTAAAACTGAAAACTCTTAGTTAAATAAATTGCCGTTAACTTTCGTTTGGAAGAATATTTATTTAAAACTTTCTGACATTTTTAGAAAACCTTTTATGATTTTTTATTCTATTCCTAATAAAATTTATTCTTTATTGATACCTTTGCTTTAACTTGTTCATGGCCATAAGATTTGAAGTATTCCTTAGATGATTCTTTGGAAAAATTGCCTCTCTCTAGTTGAAATTTATTTTTAATTTATTTTTAAATTGATTTCTCAATTTAAAAATAAATTAAGCTACGAGAACAAACAACTTTCTTTTAGAGGCGGTCACGCCAGCTATAAAGAACAAAGAACAACCGACAGACGATATTTAGTATATAAAGTTAAGTTAAGCATTTCGAAGAATTAAGATATCTTTTGTGTGCAATTTAAAATTCCATTTTAGTTTTTTTAAGCTTGGATCTTTTGAAGTTTTACATAAACTGTGACTCATTTAAGTTATTCTTAAATTCACCGTTAGTCGTGCTATTTACCAGTCTTCTTGTTTGTATTTTAACAATAACTTTGTTGAATACAATGCCTTGACCGATAAGTCACTATTCTAGTGCATAAAAAAGAAGAATTTTTAAACTTTCTAGTTTCAAAACTAGTGTTTTTGACAACTGCGATCAATTTGTAAGAAATTTTACCGCTAAGAAATTCTACCGCTTTTACCGCTAACTGGGTTTGTCTACACATTCTGAAAAGTATGCCTCTTTATACAGTACAGGAATATGCTCTTTAACCTCTGGTAATTTTAAGACATTTAGAAGTTTGATTTTGCTCAGTAATATGAAGGTGACGAATACCCACCCACAAAAATGTCAAGTTATTACAATATAATCCATAAATGATTGATTTCTTTGGATAAAAATCGTAAAAAATTATTTATTCATAAGATAGCTCCACCAGCATTGTACTTGATGATGGAGGCAATTGGAGTTTTATGATAAGTATAACTGTTCCTTTTGGAGCCTGGTTTTAAAAATTGGCTTTCTTGTAACCATATATTTTTTCGAGGTTAAATTGGAATTGGGTGGGATGGAAATAACGTCAAAAAAGTACTTGAAAAATTTGATTATCTTGAACAAGCTATGATTAAGAGAATCCCAAAATATCAACATCTGATGTTAGCTGTAATTTACTGTTTGCGAGCTTTGCTTTTAAATCAAATATAGCTTTGGGAAAAGGTTTAAAACCAGATTTTGAAACTAACGATTTTGCTAATTTTTTAATCCCTACAAAACGACATCCATATTGCAAACATAGAGGGATTAACCTTGTCAACAACATGGAAAATGTATTGTGAGACACATTGTTCCATTTATAAAATCTTATTATATGGGACTGGAAAATTTTGAAGTATAGGCAGGCGAGGCAGGGCATGCTGAATTTAAACCTACTTGGAAAAGATATAAAGTCAGCATAGAACATATTAAACATGTCGAAAAATAAGAAAAAGGTGTTAACGATTTTAATACAATAAGAGTCAAATAATGTTATTCATGTTGCAATTTTATAAAATATATGAATTCAAAAGTGAATTTTTTTTACTTAGGACACGATTCGGATTTCAAACTCAATTGTTTCCCAGTACTATAATTTAGTATATAATATATTAATCAGAATTTTTTAATTGATTCAAACTTCAAACTAGCGGTCAAATTTCTTAGCAGTGGGTATTTGAAGTTTTTATATGTGTAAAATGGGAGATAATTCAATCACTATTACGAAATCTCAAATTGCATATAAATAATTTGACTTTTTTAATTTTATCATGACTTTTTTACAAAAATATTTATAAATCTAAAAATAAGAACGTATATATTTTTTGTGAGGAAAAGAGCTACATCTTCCGAAGTAACTATATATTAAGAAGTACTTAGAGTTCTTGACGTGTTTCCTGATGTTGTTGCAAATAGATTATTCTTGATGACTTTCCACTTACTGAAAGCCCCAGCTCATAATTAAAACGTGTTTAATGCTACGGCATCGATTATATGATTTAAAATGATACTGAATGGATGAAAAAAGGAACTTTATTAGCAGATCAGTTTGTTCATTTAACTGTTTACACTAGACTTAACTACATTTCGTTATTATTGGCTTATGTTTATCACTATTAAATTGTTTAGTTTGCTCTTGTTGAGTTATCCTAAAGCGCTAAAATGTTACATTATCTTAGTCATCGGTTTTAGTTCATTCACATCTTTAAAGTTTTGTGTATCGTAGCTCTTAATATGATTCTCAGTTTATGAGAATCTATCAATTGGCATTTTTATTATGCAAGAACCTTTTCAGTCAGTTAGCAATATCAAAATTGCACTTGTTTAGTATTTAAACTTAATCTTGGTTAAATATTGTGAGGAGGGAAAATAATAAAGTTGTAAACATTATCTTTAAGTTTTTACCCGGCTCAAGCATATAATATTCGAACAAAGAAAAGAGTGAGTCAACCAACAAAAAAAGTACGCACGTAGACTTATTGAATTTGTCATATGAATAAACGATACAGCGAAAGGAAGAGTAAAAAGTAACAACAACTAAGAAAAGACGTACACGCAGAGAATTATTGAATTTGTCATATGAATAGACGATATACCGAAAAGAAAAGTAAAAACAACAACAACCAAGAAAAGACGTACACACAGAGACTTATTGAATTTGTCATATGAATAAGATGATAAAGCGAAAAGAAAAGTAATATCTAACAACAACCAGGAAAAGATGTACGAACGGAGACTTATTCAGCCTGTCATACAAATAAATGATGAATAGGGGAGAACCTTAATGAATGGGAAGATTATTGAATGGGACAAACTCAGATTCTTATACAAGCATCGATGTAAGGATATTAAAATTCCTGTAACAAAGAGGGATAGAAACAAGAACTCAACTGACCGACTCATCCATCCTATTGCTCTATGACCTTAATGACAATGGATGTTATTGTGTTTTCGAATGTAAAAAGCAATTTTTAAAAAAAGTTTTTTTTTTTCTGATTTTGCAGCAATTTTTGAAGTTACGGAAAATAAAATCCCATGCTTAAATACATAACAGTCTTTTGTACTACAGTGAGTAAAATATTCAAGTTTAATTAATGGTGTTTTTGGTGTGACTAATCATTTTTGGTTAAAGTAATGCGCATATTGAATGGGACAAAATACTACCTATTGAATGAATTTAACAAAGTATTATTTACAGCTCAGCAGAGGGATGCTGCAATCCCTTACTTTTATCCCCATGAGTAATGGGTATTATTTACACACTTTTATACTGCAATATTTTACTTAAATAAAAAAAACTAAAGTTATTAGTTTAAAAAAAAATTTTTAAACTAATTTGAAAAATGATTGAATTAAATACGTTTATTTTTAATTCTTTTATGTTTGTCCCATTCAATGAGACATACTTAATGAGTGGGACAAATGTCATGCTCCAATAAAACTCTCTTTTTACCAATAGCCAAATGCAAATCCAAATTTTTTGTTTTAATATATCATTGAGCAAGAGTCGGTGGTTATCAAACATATTTAAATATATATTCTAAACAATTTTATCTACGTTTAAAAAGCATTTTGCAAAAAATGTCCCATTCATTGAGGTTTTCCCCTAAGTAACAAAACGGTAAACAACCGAAAACTATAAAAGCTCAAAAAAAGAAAAGAGAATTGGTTAAGAGGATTAAGAGGATTAAGAGATGGTTAAGGTAGAGTAAGAGATTTAAAAGAGAATTTTATGAGAAAAGAGTTTTAAAGAGATTTAAAAGAAGATTTTTATGAGAAAAGAGTTTTAAGAGATTTAAAAAGAGGAATTTATGAGAAAAGGATTTTTAAAGAATTAAAGAGAATTTATTTTCCATTGTGATTATTTTCCATCATGAGTACAGATTTCAAGATACTTTTTTCTCCATTTGTTTTTCTATAGTGCAGTTCATAGACGCCAACTCATACCAACCTTCTGGTATGTAAATGACATACCATGATACTCCACCATTTGGAAAATACTAAATATAGTTACAGGGTGACTCAACGTTTGGGAATGAATGTTACGTTTCCAAGTTAACCAATGGACATTTATTCATTTTACTCGTGACTAGCTGTAATGGAGGATTAAATCTAGTTTGAAATGCGTCTTGTTATTAGAAAATATCATTTGTACGTTTAGTCTCCTCAAAAATTTCCTGTTATTTAAAATCTTTCCATTTTTTATATAAAAAAACTTTGAAACGATCTGCGTCATCACTAAGAAAAGCAGATCTGTGTACGGATCAAAGCAAGATTGTGGAAAGTAAAAGGTATTAAAACCATATCAATGGTTCTCATTTGTTGTTTTACTATTTTGATATATTGCGAAATATCTATCTGGTTTCCTCTAAGAAGGTATGTCTAGACTGACATAATTATGATAAATATGGTCCATACTTTTTGCAACTTGTGGGAATAAACAAAGTTTGCATTTTAATGTACTGTTTGCCATTAAATTTTAAAATAAACTTTTGCAAGGTAGATATAATCCATATTTCTAAGTCTTCCACGAGTGTAATAAGCTTCAGGCTTATTCTGCTTCTGTAATAAGAGATTGTTAAAATTGACAAAATTTTCTGATAATAACTCTCTAAGGCCTAGAATAACCGACTCTGACTCAAAAAAACTACATTTAATATCCCATACATGTTTAATTTCTTTTGATGCTGTCTCAATAAGTGAAGAAACGGATACATCTGTTTGAAAAATTGCTTCATTGCAATCGAAAACTCCTGATGTCATTTCCTTTTGTAACATTTCTTCGAAGGCTTTCTCTATAATTCAATACTCTGGCTGAAAAAGACATTTTCTAAAAACCATGAGTCTATAAACATTAAGATTAAGTAGTAACTTGCCATAATAAATAGATTAAGTACTGACTTGCCATATCCAGATTTACCATCAACTGGGTCTCAAATACTTCTGGGCAAAATTGGATTATTTTGCGTTTGTTTGGAGAGTCATTCCATGAATATTATTAATGTTCATTTTAAATGTAGATAAAAAAGTTTAACATTTACATAAAATAAAAACAAAAGTTGTTGAAATTATGTTAGATTAAGAACCATTATCTATAATTGATTTTACAAAAGCAGGTAACGATCTAAAAATAAAAAACTTTACCTAAAAAGCAAAATAAGGTAGAATGTGGTATTCTTAACTTGAACAAAAAATAATGTATTATTTTGATATTAATAGTTTACCACCTCTTAAGGAGCTGCAAAAATGAAAAAACTTTAAAACCACCCAATATATAACAGCACAAATCAAATAAAATGTTTTTTGTGGACATTAGTGCTTATACGTTTTCAAAAAAACGGGAGAAGGAATGGACATGTCTGATGTAAATGGAAAAATGATCTAAGCAACGCAAAATTTGATTTGCTGAAGAAATTTTTTATGTAGCAGAGTAAAAAATGTCAAACCATGGTAATAAACGTGTTAGATGTACAAAAATTTGATATTCGATACTACTAATAAACTGGTAATCTTTATTATTTAGATGGTTTTACCCGTAATTTTCATTGATATTTAAAAAAGTTTGAAAAATTTTATGAAAAGTTCATTGGAGAAGAAGAAAAACTTGCCTATATAAATAAAATGATTAAACATACCACAATGTATAAGAATGAATTAAAGATTCTATGTAATTAGCAAAAGATTATGCCAAAATTGGGGTAAAAAATTGTTTATATGCTATAAGAATGAATAAAAAAGGTAATGATAATAATTAGATATTAGGTTAATTTATAAAATATTAGCAACGGAAAATTGATATACAGAGTAAAATTTGCATTGAAAATAAGAAATGTCTAAAGTTGTTTTAAAAATCCTTCATTTATAAAATGTTCTAATTGTTGGTTTGGTAATCATTTACATTATAATTGTATCATGTAAAGAAAATTTAAGCAATTTGATTGATATTTAAAAAAGTTAAGAACTCTCATACATACACTAAGTGCTACGAGAAAGCTTATAAAAGCTAATGGTTTCGGTTCTAGATTTGATGAAACTGATGGATTTTTTGTAAATAACTACTAAATGTAAAAAATTACGAAACACTAAAAAGGTTATTGGACACTAAGCTTTTCACCAGTTGTGCTCCACACGAATGCAGTTTTTCACGCTCAACTGAATTTGAAGGATCTACGAGTCAAAACTCTTTCAGACTAATATATTTTATATATTTTTATGTAAATAATATATTTTAAAATGAAGAATGTCTGAAAAAATAAAGGTTTCTTATTCCTGGGTCAATCTGAATTTATATACCCGAGTTTAAAAAGTTCGAAGATTTTAATAGACATTATGAAAGGTTTTTTACTGAACTAATTTAAGAAGTTTTATATAATAAATTTTGTATCAAAATTACAAATTTCTTATATAAAACTTCTTAAATTAGTTCAGTAAAAATTGCAAATATGCATTTAAATTATTATTTTAGCGATAGAGAAATTAAAGCAAATTTTAGAGATAATGGCATAAAAGATTTTGTTATATTGCACGTGTCTAAAGATTGATGTAGAAATCCATTATAGATCTAGTTTTTAGTAAACGATAGAAGATACCTTCCAAAAATTATAAATATGATGATGAGGTTAAGAAAATAAGATAGAACATAAATATATATTTAAACAAAAAAAAAATTTATACAATATTGCATTTAAACTTTATATAAATTTAATAATAAACTACAGTAGAATCCCGTTAACTCGGACCCTGGATAAGTCGGATAAGTCGGACGGAATTTCAATTCACCTTGAACATTCTCTAACAACTTACTGTAAAATCATCCGCTTAAATCCTACCATGGTTAAGTCGGACCATTCGCTAACTCGTAATGTTTTTTTAAGGTCCCTTCGGCAAAAAATTTCGCTTAACTAGGACTTTTATTTTAAATTTGCATAAAAAGTGCGTATAATAACAAAACTTCAAATACTTCAATAAAAATTCCAAACTTAAATAAAATACTTTTGCGTCGAAAAATAAAATACTTTTGCGTCGAAAATAAAATACTTTTGCGTCAAATATAATTAAACATAGCTAAACATTTTCACGGAGAGCTTTCGATTCAGTAAAGCTTCGATTAAATTCTATTTGTTAATAACTATTACATTTAAAATTCAAAACTTAGAACGTTTGAGAATTAATTACTTTTGTGTCAAACATAATTTAACGAACTAAACATTTTCACAGATATCTTTGATTCAGTTATACTTCGATCAAGGTTTCTTTACTAAAAATGTCGAAAGCTATCAACAGAACTTTAACAGAAAAACACAAAATACTAAAAGAACACGACAAAGGAAAACCATCTGTATCTATATCAAAGTAGTAGTGACGAACTGTTTGGGTGTGACTTGTCCTTTCGAGATATCCAAGTGAACCATAAAATTCGAATGAAAAGTAACTGTTGCTTTTTCAACTAAGAGGACTAGATTTAAATCACACAAAAAACATTCTCTGTGCTCCTACAGGATTGAGTTTTATAAGAAAATTTGTAAGTTTTTTATTACAAGAGATTTCTGAAGAAAACCTTTCAATGACGCAACTTTATTGATCAAACAGTCATAAGTGGATAAAAAACGCATCAAAGTTTTTTGGAACTTTATCTGTCCTCCGGTTTGAAAATAAAACGCGATTAAAGCTGCTTATTGAAAGGTTTGATCATTAAAGTTTACATCTATAGGCAAATTAACTAGTTTTCGCTTTATTAGATGTTGAAAATCATTTGTCAACTTTCTTCAAACATATGACACAAACAAAATACACGGGCCCCACCTTCTAACTCAGAGCGAGATAGCAAATTTAGGCATTAAGTGTTTAGACAAATTTCAATAAAAACTAAAAAAACTAATAAAACATTTGCTATTTCAAAATCAAATGAAATTTCGTTAAATGAAAATTTGAAGTCTATGTAAATGAATTTTATTTCGTTAATTCGGTGACAACTTACTTTTCAACTCAGTGAAACTTTATTGTTTCACATGGACGTTATTAATAGATGATAATACTATACTATTATTTGCTTTTTACACAAAGCAAAGACATTGGAATAAGAAGCTTAAAGAAGATTTATTTAAAATACAAGGATTTTAAATCTTTGAATAGCGATGTAGTTTCGCTTTGTAGTTGAAAGAGGGTATTCATAAGGAGAGAAGTAGAAAAAATTATATCACCCAACGCCAACTCAAATATTTAAAGTAACAAACTTATGTAAGTTTTGCATGAAATTAATTATTTAATAAAAGATTCGTTTAAGAATATAGATTTGCTGTGTATTTATTTGTCTAAAACTGAGGTTATTTACTTAAGTGAATATTTAGAGAGGTTTTTATTTTTTAGCTAATCAGTATGAAATAGTTCAATCAGTAATTAAAATAAAAAATTCTAGTAAAAAAACTTTTCAAAGTTTGCTTTTTCATTCACAAATGTTTTCATTCACGAAAGAAATTATTTTTAATTTGCACTTAACCACAAAGTTAACGCTCCTCTTAGAAACTCCGACTAGTTTTGAAAAATTTATCAATTACAAAAATCATAATGTTTATTGTTACGGCTTTTGTAGGTTTATTCGCTCATTAAATTTTGAAATTACAGCAGCTTTTCGTGAGTAGTATGTTTGCAGTAATTAAATCTTACTTCAAAAAGAAAAGTATGTATTCGGATTAAATTGTTTTAACGGTAAAAAAGCTAACTGGTATTTGAGCAACACAACTGTTCGCAATGCAGCGTTCTAGACCAAGTTTAAGTCTTAATGAATAAGTTGCAATTGTTAATTTGTCCAATGAAGGATTAACAAATCGCAAACTTGGTAGAAGACTTGGAGTGTCTCACAACAACAGTCGGTAGGGTTCTACAAAGGTTTGTTGAGACCAATAATCACTCTAGACGACTTGGCCATGGCAGACCACGAAATACCAATGTTGTGGAGGACCGATTTTTAATGCTTCGAACACTGAGAGAACGGTTCACTTTTGCACGAAGTCTCCAAACACAACTTGCTGAGGTTCTTGGAACTGCTTTTAGTCAATAAAAAATCTCAAGGATTGAAAACTGATCGTTTGGAGAGACCATGTATTTAAACTAGTACAAATACAAAAGTATATAAGCTGCTCCACCAACAGAATATATAATAAAAAAAGGGATTGTGGAGAGCACGTACAAATAAATTAACCATTAACAATAATAAAAATAATTATGTTACAAATACCACATTTAACAACATTCACTTACAATAATTAATAATAAATATCGCTTTCAACATGCTCCTTTACCATAATTAATTTTTTATTGTCACTTTTAACAATCAAGATACCAGAAGAAGAATTCGTGCTTTAAATTTACCACCACAGGCAGCAGCTACTGGTCATAGATTGTCTGTAGACCACCGAAGAAATAGACTGGCTTTTGGAATGAGGCATATGATTTGGGAAATGCATGATTAGGGACAGGTCTTATTTATAGATGAGTCAAGGGTTTGCCTTTTAATTTCAGATTTCCGCCCAAGAGTGAGCAGAAGAACAAATGAAAGATATTTCAGTTGTAACACTCGAGAAACCACTTTTTATGGAGGCGGCTCATTGATGGTATAGGGCGGAATATCTTTAACAGCTCGCACGGAGCATTTTATTGTTGATGGTGGATATCTGACTTTTCAACAATACATACCAGACATTTAAGAAACTTTTGTAGCACCTTTTGCACCGTACATTGGACATGGATTTTTTCTTATGCAAGATAATGCTAGACAACATATGACACATATTGTTACTAAATACTTAAATGATATTATTACTCAAGTTTTGGAGCGGCCGGCTTTTAGTCCAAATATAAACCCGATAGAACATCTTTGGGACATAATGGGAAGGCGTGTTAGAAGCCAACATCCACCACCAAACAACCTAGACAAGCACCAACAAAGTCTTATCCGCGTGTGGGAAGATGTCCCTCAAGAAATGATTAGATCTCTAATTGAAAGTACGCCACGGTGCTGTCAGGCTGCAATACCATCAAGAGATGGTAACGCTAGTCATTGATAAGTCGAAAATGTTTCAATTTAAACTGTATTTGTGTGATTTGCAACAATAATCATACTACTTTATTTTGCTAAACAAACAATATTTTTGGTGTTAACTTCTTTCACCATCTTCAAAGTCAATTTAACTATTATCAGTTAAATAACTGTATTCATGTGTTCTGTTCTTAATGTTTGTCAAAGTGTATGATAATATTGACGATAATTAAAATATATCTAAAAGTATAAGTGGTGCGTAAACTTCGCGGCTAAATATAGCTTTATATTTATCATATCAATTTAGTTTACAGGTTAAAGCACAAGAACTCAGGAACCAAAACTGAAAGTTCAGTTTATTTTAAGATATATATATATATATATATATATCTTTTTTCTTTATATATCATTCTTTTTTTTCTTTCTTTCTTAATGGTTTTCTTTTTTTCTTTCTTTTATTACGTCAGAGCACAAGACTATTTTTGTAATTTTGTAATAGTTTTTATATTTTTGATTTATAATTCATGGCTAATGATTGCCGTCAGATATGAAGCTTGCCATATTTAGTTGTTATTTCTTCGTTATATATATATATATGTATATGTATACATATTAGAGTGACAATTTTTTTTCAACTTTTTAACTTTTTTTTGAATTTGATATACTACTATGTGAAAAGCTGTTCTATCTCATCTTAAAAGTTCATCAACAAAAAATTCAACTCAAAAATCTAAAAGGACCCAGCTAGCCAGCCCATAAGGTACCCGGCTGGGTCCGGACCGGGCCACAGGACGGGGCCCGTACGGGTAACCCAGCCGAATCCCGCCGGTTTTTGTCCACGGGATCCAGACGGGACCCGTCTGGGATGCCCACCAGAAAACACAAACGGGACCCGGCCGGGACCCAGATGGTATTGAGCTGGGATAACCCACATGGATCCCACATAAATTCCAGGTATAATAATTAAATAACTATTATTATTATTATTGTTATTATTATTATTATTTTTATTGTTATTGATATTATTATTCTTTTTGTTATTATTGTTATCATTATTATTATTATTATTATTATTATTATTATTATTATTATTATTATTATTATTATTATTATTATTATTATTACTATTATTATTATTATTACTATTATTATTATTATTATTACTATTATTATTATTATTATTATTATTATTATTATTATTATTATTATTATTATTATTATTATTATTATTATTATTATTATTATTATTATTGTTATTATCATTATTATTATCACTATGTCACATTACTATGTCCTGAAGCTATATTGCTGGCAGATAAGTTGCATTTTGTTAATGGAAACAACAACACTGCCAAAAATAATTGCTAAAACTGATAAGCGGTTAACTATATGCAAGAGTCTTTTTAAAAAAAAGGAATTACAAGTCATAAACTAAAAAGTTTTTCAAAAAATGCACCAATACTATCATGTAGCACAGGGGCGGCCACAAAAAGGCCCGCGGGCCAGCTCGGGCCCTCAGTAACCTTTTATCCGGCCCATCAGTTAATTGTAAAGATAATAAAAAAAACTGTAAATATATATAATATTAATATATTACATAATATTTAAATTTATAAATCAATAAATTTTAAAATATTTTTTGTAAAAAAACAATTACTTTAAATAATTAAAAATGTATTAAAAAAATCCTACCAGCAATTAATCGCAGTATTAATTTCTGGCAGTGCCGGGAATTACCATTTGCGTTTTTTAATTGTAAATGGCATCTTCAAAACCAAAACAACGAAAAATCGACAAGGAATGTCGTTTATTTAATGACGAATGGGAAACTAAATACTTTTTTGTTGAATGTAATTCAGTGCTAGTATGTTTAATATGTAATGGATTGGTTGCATTGCGCAAAGAATATAATTTAAGGAGGCACTATGATACAAAACATTCAAAAACTTATAATCAGTTTGTCAACGAGGTGCAGAAAGAAAAATCAATTAAATTGAAAAATAAATTATTTGAACAACAAGATTTGTTAAAAAGGAGCAACACTGTAACAGAAAATGCTGCTATTGCAAGTTATGAAGTGAGTCTTCTTTTAGCTAAAAATTGTTAACCATTCAGTGATGGGGAAATTATTAAGGAATCTCTTGAAATTGTGTTCAAAAACATTTGTCCTGAAAAATTGAAAATTTTTAATAATATCTCCCGCTCAAGACAATCAATTACACGAAGAACATGTGATATTGCTGATGATCTGAGTTTGTCATTAACTGAAAAAATAAAAGCATTTCAGTATTATTCAATAGCTATTGATGAATCAACTGATATATCACAAACTGCTCAATTAGCTATTCGTGTTATTGATAATGATTTTCTTGTTACTGAAGAGCTTCTTGACATCTATCCTATGCAAGGCAAAACAACAGAAGACATTTTTCTTGCCATGAAGAAAGTTTTTAAAAAGTTCAACTTGACTTACAACAGTTTAGTTTCAATTACATCAGATGGTAGCAGCTCAATGATTGGAAAAAAAATGGGTGTTGTTTCCAGACTGCAAAAAGAAATGGCAGAAAACAACTTGTCATTAATTAAGCTGCATTGTATTATTCATCAGCAAAATTTAACAGCAAAGACTTTGGATGTGGAAAATGTAATGTCTGTAGTAGTTAAAGCAATAAACAGCATTAAGTCCAGTGCATTACGAAGTAGACAATTTGAGGTTTTTCTTGCCGAAAATGACTCTGAATATGGTGGTCTGCTTTATTATACTGAGGTGAGATGGCTTTCTAGAGGTAATATGCTGAAAAGAACTTATGATTTGAGACAAAATATGTTGGATTTTTTCAAAATGATCAACAAAGAATATCCACCAGAGCTAGAAGAAAAAGAGTTTATTGAAAAAATTGCATTTCTAGTAGACTTGACCCAACATTACAATATACTTAACAAAGAACTCCAAGGAAAAGATCAATTAATTGGAAAAATGTACAACCTTATTCTAGCTTTTCAGTTGAAATTAACTTTGTGGGAGCAGCAGTTAAGAACTGGAAATTTCAGTCATTTTCCATTTTTGGGTGAACTGAATCCTGGAAACACAGCAAAGCATGTTACCTGTATTGCTGAATTGAAAACAAGATTTTCAAAAAGGTTTGAAGATGTTAAGAATCATGCAGACAAAATCCAATTGTTCGCAATGCCATTCTCTGCTGATATTAAAGCTGTACCAGATAAATTCCAAATGGAGTTAATTAATCTTCAATGCAGCGATGCTTTGAGGGAAGTATATAATAAACAAAATTTATTGTTATTTTACAAAAATCTTGACCAAAATAAGTACACCAACTTAATCAACAATGCAAAAATGATGGGTGTCTTGTTTGGTAGCACATATTTGTGTAAAAGTGTTTTTTCTCGTATGAAACTTGCAAAATCAAAAACAAGATCTGTACTGACGGATACTAACTTGCAGAATATTGTTATATTGTCATCCAACCAGCATTAATTTTTTGGGAATTTTAGGAGAAAACTCGGGTAACAAAATATTGTTGACAATTGGACATGATTAGAAGAATTAAACACTAAAATATTATTCAACAACTCCGATTCGTTGCATGATACTTCTTCCACAGTTCTTGCTATTTCAGCAGCAATTTTTCTACATTTTGTTCTGTCTAAACTCATAGTAAGATTACTTATACCTTCGTAATTTTGCGAAATGTTTTTCTGTTACTTTACAAAATTAGTTAATTAATAAGTAATAAATAGATAATAATATAATAACAAATAATATTAAAAAAGTACATGGGTAATAAAATCTTATTAGGTTATAAATATTCCCCAATTACCAAAATAGTTTTATAATAAATAAAACGAAGATAGACTTTATAAATTATATGCGGTAGAAATTATTAACAACGTTTAGGTTGCTTTCTCGCGGCGAACCCAACGATTCAACTCCACATTTTCTCTTCTAATAAAAAACTCCCATCAATAAAAAATTCGCCTTTAGTTTATACTTTACAAATCAACTCAAATATGTCCATAAAAATACCGCTCAAAGTATGTTTGAAGGATTTTAAGGAAACTGCGCAAAGTCCACTCTTTGTAATTGCTTTCGCCTGTATGTAATTACAGTATCTCAGACAATTTAAAACCAATGTTTTTAACTTTATGTTTCAATTAATTTGCAAAAATCAACATAGAATTATCTATAAATAGTTATTGCAAACATAACGAAAACATTATAAGGAAACTGCATTACCTAAAACACTCTTAGTAATAAAATTACTCTCAAAAAGATTTTACTATAATCAAACAGTAAAAATATTGTTCTTGTCCGACAGTCGTAATTTTAAAACGGATAACTTTAATGAAATATTTAAAAAGTATATGCAAAAAAAAAATATATACCACTATTCGAAAAAGAAACAACTTTAAAACGTAAAAGAAATATAATACTAACAAAATAACGTAAAAATTTTCACACAACAAAATGGCAATTTCAAACTTCGCGCATGAGGTAAGTTCTAATATAGTCGACATGTAGCGTTAGCACCCGGGAAAACCGTATGGTTCCCGTTTGACTTCCGGTGCCATAACCCGGATGATAACCATACCAGATCCCCGGTTCAATACCGTACGGGACCCGTCTGTATAGGCTAGCTGGGGAAGTGCTTTATGTAGAATTTGGATTTTTGCGAATAACTCATTTTTAACAGTTTTTTTTTGGTATGATTTTAAAAAAATGACATGCAAAATTAAAAAAACTATATGAAAACAATTTTCTAATATTTTAACATATATTTATTAAAGATAATTTGCAGATATTAATTTACAATGTTGTCTGACTACTAATACTTTGTCATTGTTCTTCATTTTGAGATGAGTC
The DNA here is from genome assembly GCF_058129835.1 of Hydra viridissima. Lineage (NCBI taxonomy): Eukaryota > Metazoa > Cnidaria > Hydrozoa > Anthoathecata > Hydridae > Hydra > Hydra viridissima. The sequence goes on along the minus strand of NW_028324308.1, from coordinate 15,597,060 downwards.
AACAAATTGCTGAATTATTCCAATTTTTATTTCCGCACAATCATTTGTGACACTTGCAAAGTTGTTGTAAGATTCAAGATCTTCTAAGTTGCCTTTATTATGAATGGTATATAACCAAACCTTAATCTCACTAGTTAAATCCAGTTTGATAAAAATAAACCAGCTTTCCTTTGTAATCAAGTCTTTTAATTGAGTGTTATCATTAAGAACAACTGTTGGCTTTTCTAAATATGTAAGTTTCTATTTCACGTACTTTATATGAAAGTAAAGCTTCTAAAATGGCTGACTTAGAAGATTAAGACGGAAATCAGCTTAAACCATAATAACTGGTTTAGGAGACAAGTACCAAGAATGAGCTTGCATACTCTTCAACAGTGCGTTACCTGCCTTTAAGTTACATTCTTTTTGTATAATTTATGCATTGTGAAAAACTCTAAAGTCATTTAAAACAGAATGCTTAGCAAGACTAGACTTAAACATAGGTGCATGGAAAACTTCAATTATTAAACACATCTTAGAAATGTGTTCTTTTTGTTGTTCATGTAGATAATTAATTACTGGTGATGAAATTTCAAGTACCAAATGATATATGGAATCTGCGATAAAATGAGCTGCATGACAGGCACCGGGTACATAAATTTTAAAATCTTTTAACTTATCAGAGTTGATATTAAAATAAAAAGCAAGATATTCTACAAGATGTTTGTAATCATTCCTTGGAAAAGTTGTGTTATTCAGAGAAAACTCTATAAAACTCTTTGTTTCTAGTATAAAGTGTATATGCCTGAACCAAAAATGAGTGAATTCTGAGAAAATCTTTTAAATTTATATTTAGCATAAGGAGCAGAAATTAATGGCAAAAATTCCTCCCATCACTTCCTAAAGTTGGAATAAAGTGTATTATTTGGGCTTTTGCTTTTAATCCCAGTTATTGCTTTGTGCACATGAGTAATGTGCAGAAACCACTGCTTTTGTTAATGTTTCAACATTTGATGTCGACACATTAACCAAAGCAGTGGTTTCTTTAAAGTTCTTGTTAAAATCATAATTGTTCCTTCCAATCTGCCTGTATTTGAAGCAGTAGTATAATAAAAACTGCAAATACCTGGTCGGGTACTTCAAAATACTGCAATAGATTTTGTATAACTAAAACCTAATTAAGTACTTTTCCCGTGTTACTTTGTACAACTCCAAGAAGAAGATCATCTTTATGCCTTAATTCTGGACTTGTAACAGAAACACCAATTCGATCACGGTTAATTTTCTGCTTCAGTTTTTCTTCAATATGGCTAGCTACTCTACCATCAAAATGGAGAACAAGTTTTTTTACCTCCTAATTCATCTCTATAAACTTCTCGTATATCAATACCTTTGTCTACTACAGCTTGATAGCGTTTCTGCCTCACAGTCTCTCTAAATAATTTTAAACCTTTTATTTCTACACCTAAGTAGTTCATTACACAAGCACTAAAATAGTTTGATCTCTGTAACTTATCCCTTTTCTTAGACTTAAAGGTGTTGTTGCTGCTATAAGACCATCTCTGGTAATAATATTATGATCAATAATGGTAGTTGCATGTGTTTGTTTTTCTTTATTCATTTTAGATATTTTAATTAAATTGGAATTGTCTTTTTCTGCTTCAAACTCATATCTTTAGAATCTGGATAAAATAAAAACTATAAAGGAGTTTTTTTTACAAATGCTTGTTAAGGAATTAAACAATTTAATAAAGCAAAGTAATACCTAATTCTAAACATATCCTTCCTTTACTGCAATTTGGTTCCACTTCCAGACCAAAATCAGCTGAAAGATACGTATTGACTTCAAGGCATACAGGAATATCTTCTTCAATTTCCATAATGGGTTCAAAAGAGCCATCTGTCAACACATTGTTCCTGTATTTTTCATACCTTAAAATTCTCTCCATTCTTTTTTTCACTCTTGCTTCTAATTCCTTATCTCTAATGTAACTTATGAGCTGAACTCTTTCATTCCTCTGATCTTCAATGAATGAAAGATCTTTCATTATACTTTCTTTGTTTCTAGGCATGTTGATACTATGACGGATTAGTACTTTTATGTTTGCTTTTCCAATATCAAAAAGACCTTCAATTATACCCTAAAAAAAAATTACTTATAGTTGTATATTAAAATTCTCTACACATTAAATCTTAGTATAAAATTATATTATATAGATCTACATATATTACAAAATAATGTTATATGTCTTTACTTGAAACTATAATTTTTTGTTCTGTGATATCTATCTTCCAAGTTTTTCTTGTTTTACCAAAAGCTGCCACTTTTTGTGAATTTTTACAAATTTTTCAAGAACTTTTGATTCAGAAATTAAATAGTTGCCAAAACCGCAGAGTTTCCAGAGGTTTACTATTTTTCAGAGGAGACAAAAGTTTTCATTTTCTCGCTGACATGTAGGGTTTTCTTTACATACCATTTCAAAACTTTTGACAGTTGCACATGCAAAGTTTGTTTTTAAGCTTTTAAATCATTTTGATCTAGAACTAATAGGATATTGCTAATGTCTTAAAACTGTTCCATTGGTAGGAAGCTGATAAAGTGGTAATTCAGAAATTGGTGATTTAAGGAGATACAATGGTCTTCTGACATTTGTATTTAAGTTACATAAAGAATTGTTTTTTATTTTTTTGCTTTTCCCATCCTAATCTGTAAATGCAATATTTAATTAGTTTTATAAAATCATAAATGTGCAGGAAATATTTATTTTATTAGTTTATAACAAAGAATAGTAAAGCTTAATGTTAACAAAAAGTAAAAAAAAATTGAAAATATGACAAATATCATAAAAATCAATTTTTACATAAAGCACTTAGAGTGATCAAAAGCAACTTTCTCGGACCTTTTTAAGTTCGTAATGAGACGGAGAACAGCTTTAAACGTAGTGGTAATTTTTGAAAAAAAAAATGAAAAAATTGTTACCCTAATATATATATATATATATATATATATATATATATATATATATATATATATATATATATATACTATATGGACAGTTACTCAGAATGTTACTGATTAGTTTAAGAGAATTACTGAAAAACACCTGTATAAGTTTCTTATTTTTGGCATAAAGGCATAGATAATTTCCACCCATCAATCAATGAAAATCTTCTAAATGATGCAATTAGCTTTGCTGAGCAACACATAACATAAAAAAATGATTATCAAACAAGCAAGAAAATCGATACTCTTCAATAATGAGTAAGTTTGGGTAAAAAGAAAAGCGGTTTGTTTGATGTTATCATGGGTGTTTTTAACGGTGCTGAGGTTTGTAACCTTGTTGGTATTTTCTAACTTTTCCAACTACCGCAATATTATAACAAGAATGATTTTGGATTATATCGAGATAGCGGTTTAGCCGTAATTAAAAACACGAGTGGTCCGCAAAAGGAAAGAATAAAAAAGCACTTTGTTCAAATCTTCAAAGACAATGGCCTACTTGTTTCGATTCAATATAATATGAAAATTATCAATTATCTTGACACTACTTTAAACCTCAATGACTACTCTTTCCGGGCTTACAGTGAACCTGAGAATGTTAATGCTGAATTGAACCATCCACCTAACATTTTAAAGCAGATTCCGCACTCCATCGAGCTGCAATTGTCGGCCAATTCATCTTGCAAACACGTCTTCAGAAATTCTTCCTATATTTACGAGGAAGCCTTAAAAAAATCAGGTTACAACCAAAAGCTGAAATACATTCCCAACTTAAAACCTGTTAACAACAAAAGCCGTTAGAGAAGAATGGTTTAATCCTCCTTACAGCAAAAAAGTTTGCACAAATATGGGAAAGCGGTTTTTAAATCTGGTCGACAAACATTTTCTGGTTAACCACATTATATATTCAATAAAATTTCCATTAAGTGAGTTACAGCTTCATGCCAAAGATAATTGATATCATAAACTCAGACAACCAAAACATTCTGCAAAAAAATCTGCAAAAAACCCAAAAAAAACTTGTAACTGCATCGACAAAACGAAGTATCCTTTACATCAGAATAGCCTTACAAGAAACATAGTCTACCAAGCCATCGTCTCCACCACCAACCCAGAAATGAAAGAAAAGACATATTACGGTGACATATTATCATAAAAGACATATTATCAGTGAAACACCATTCAAATTAAGGTACGGAAGCAACCAAAAATCCTTTAATATTAAAAAGTACAAGAACGACTCGGAATCATCTACAAAAATATGGAAAATAAAAGAGGAAATATTCACACCTACTGATAAGTGGAAAATTTCTTTCTTTCTTTCCTTTCTTTCTTTCTTTCTTTCTTTCTTTCTTTCTTTCTCTCTTTCTTTCTTTCTTTCTTTCTCTCTTTCTTTGTTTCTTTGTTTCTTTCTTTCTCTCTTTCTTTCTTTGTTTCTTTCTTTGTTTCTTTCTTTCTTTCTTTCTTTCTCTCTTTCTTTCTTTCTTTCTTTCTTTCTTTCTTTCTTTCTTTCTTTCTTTCTTTCTTTCTTTCTTTCTTTCTTTCTTATATACGTGCGTGCATCTGTATGTGTGTGTGTGTGTGTGTCTCTGTGTGTGTGTGTATGTATGTTTTAGGTCGGCATTTCTTTTAATAACATTTTTCAAGTTTTTTTTTCTTTCATAAAGCTGTTCATGGATGCTATATTCTTTTCATTGCTGTTTGCAGTTTTCATTGCGCGAGGTAAGAATTTTTCTTTCATTAAATTTTGACACCAAGGGATTAAAACAAAATCCATAACTTTTATATTTTTCTTTAAAAAGATTACTATGATAATTATAAAATGAAAGGATATATGGTAGAATCTGGGAATGTTTTCAAAGCAACTTTTGTTTATGCAGAGATTTTTTTTTAATCTAGTTTTTAAATCTTATTTCTTCTCTGGAGTGCGGTATTATGATAGTTGTATCTAAGTACAAATTATTTACGGCATATGATTTATTCACTCAAAGAATATACTCATGAGATAAATAGCTGAGAATACTTGTTAAGTAGAATAATTAAAAAAAGAAAACAAGTAGCAAGTATATTTTGTATTTTTTTCTATTTAGGCATTTTAATTATCATTGCCAATCTTAGCATAATCCATCGAATAATTTACTGTATTACTAGCTTCCGAGAACACTTTCTCTTTATAAGTATTTACAAATAGTTATCCCATTCAGCTTTTAAAGCCTTCAATATTTCAAATATAATTTCTTCAATTCTATTTCCAAATTAAAGACTTTTTCTAAATTTAGAACAAAAATTTTGGTATGATACTCGAATATTTCTGAACATTTAATGATTGCTCCATATTTTCTATTATTTGATTAAGAAGTATTGTTAATAATGCGTTTTGATATTTCTGAAACACCTAAAGTTTTCTGATAAATTGATGGTTTATCAAAAAAAAAAATTTAATGTAGAACAATTAAATTTTTATATTTAGCGACTATACTGAATTGCAATTACCCTTTAATAAAAATGATAATTATGACCACACAACTCCATCAATCTATATTTATTTAGATTTATAATAAGTAATGCACAATGTTTCTTTAACTATTTGTGGTATAATACTAATTTTTATCATGCCTAAGTATTTTATTTGGCTTTAGTCAGTCTATGCAATGCAACGTCTAGTTATAAATGATAAACGTTACTGCATATTTACAAAGTTACTTTATTTACAAACTTAACGGCCAATTAATGCTATTTACTGCATTTATTAGTCATTTGCTATATTATGAATTTTAGAGCCCAAAGATAAAGACAAATACCACTTCCTACCAAACTTAATCAATTTCCAGCTAAATACTGGGCTGACCAAGCCTGACGTAAGAGTTGTTGGTTAAAAATTTAGACTACCTGTCTACTTCAAAGGTTATTTAGTCTTATTTCAATGCCGATTTTGAACCTGTTATTGGATTGCTTGCATATTTTATTACTCATACAAAAATACAAGTTGACGGCCATGTGATTAATAAGCTGTCTGTTTTAAAAAGTTACCTTATTTTCTCAACCAAATTCTTGTTTCTCAATAAATACCTCAGAGTATTTCTGCAACATAGGTCTAGGTGGAGATAAAGTGTCCATGTAGTTTTGTCTTAGTAGTGTTGAGAAAGATTCACTAAGAAATGACGGTCTAAAATCCTATCCTCATTGGGGATTGCTAACTCAGAAAATAGCTCTAAATGTAAGTAAAAGGTCAGCTCCTCGCTTCAATCTCAGAAGAGCTTCCAGAGAACGATGAAAATGTCCAACAGATTAGATCGTTGGTAAATGCTAATTTAGTTCAAGCTTTAACTGTATGTCATTAAAATGGCAAGCATTCTTTGTGAGCTTCCACTCTGGGAGTTTGAGAACATTGGACTCACTTAAGACTAAGCTTGAAAAACTTAGGAATGTGTGACTTTTCAAAAGGATACGTTTTTTGAAAATGTTATCCACAAATCAATGAAATTAATGTTATTCTTGACATAATTCCATCAATTGAGCTTACTCTTTTGCTTAGTGTTGTGAAACATTTGTTACAAGACTCATCAATTGATCTGGTCGCAAACAAGGAAATGGCCTACTAGGCTAAATATTCAGAAATTTCCATAGAAGCGAATCAAGGCAATCATTAAAGGAAATTTTAAGGAAATTATTGCGGAAGAATTCTCAACAATATTGAAACACTTCAGCAATATGTTGAAAACGGATAGCTTTTTAAATCTAAAGACATAGAGATTGTTTACCTCAGCATACTTTGACACTGAGCTGGATGATGATTTTGTGAAAAAAGTTGACCAGTTCAGGAAATCACATTTGAGAATGTCAAGAGGAAGTTTTACTTTAAAGGATTTATTACAAGAAATCTCTACTATGTTTACAGTGAATAAGCTGCTGAAACTGTACATTAAGACTTCATCCACCACTCCTAAAGATACAATTGTTCTTCAAGCTATCTAAAATATGGGAGAGGGCTAAAGAGCTCTATAGCTGGCTATGACATAAAGCAAAATTAAAAACATAACAATGAGTTTTTGAAATAAAATTTCCGCATTTAAACCAGAAGTTGAGTTGCCTGGAAAATAATTGGAACTTGGATATATTTCCCTTTGTAAAAATTTAAATTAGGTCATGGAAAAAAAGTTTTAGTTGTAATTTTGGTCTTTAAAACACATATCCAAAATATACAAGTTTCCAATCAACGTTTAAATTGATTTTTTTTAAATTTGTATCATTTTTCTTACATTTTCATAATTATATTCAGAGCTAATATTGTTTATTAGTTTTTCTAAGCAGAAAATGTAATAAATATACTTACATCCTTCTTACTGATAAAAAACCTTAGCATCAAAATGTCATTTAGTCCCTCAATTTTTTTTTGTAAAATGTTCTGTTTTCTGGAATGTATATTTGTTAAAACCATTTTCTTTATTTCCCCTGACATTTGGGCATGTTTCATTTTATGCATTGTGAAGTTTTTAGTTGCTGTTGAATGCAAAATGTTTAGTGGTTTCATTTATGTCCTTTGTGCAGCAAAGTATGAAAAACAAAACTTTTTCAATTAAATGCCAATTTTTTCCCCTAAACTTTGCAACTAGATTTCGAAATTTATATAATTTTACTCAGGGAGTACGTAATTTAATCCTATACTGTTTGTTTTCTTGGGTCAGTTTGACAATAGTGACGCATTATACATGTCAATCAAAGGCGACAGTTGCCACTATATTGACAGATTAGTGCTCTGGCTCTTTTTTTTTATTTGCGCAATGGACAAGACCATAATTTTTATAATACCTCAATTCAGAAATTTAATCTCCTCAGTTTTACTTATTTCATCAATAAAAGATATATGTAACACCAAAGCTTTTATGTGGAGTATAATCTAATAAAAATATATAGACTTGTTATGTAAGAGTTGATGGAGTACAAAAGAAAACAAGACAGTTTTACGCATTGAAATTTTAGCTTTTGCTCCAAGAAGATTTGCCTTGAATAAAAAATCTTTTGTATTTTAATTATCTTAGAACTTAGTAGGCCAAAACAATTTGTCCGATTTGTGGAAGTTATTTTTTTCATTGATGTTGTGTGTGTGTTTACAACTGCCATCATTAAAATTTTTTTGTAATAAAAACTTTACCATTTACACACACTTATGTATGGAAATAATATTTTTCGAAATTTTTATAAATACAGTTGAAACTCAAAGTCTCTCACAATGGTCTCCATACAGTGATTGTTCAGCCACATGTAATGTAGGCAACCCTATCCGAACACGAACACGAACCTGCACGCCAGAAAGGTTATGTGTCAATTTAGAAGTTGTCAGTACCACTCCTTGCAATCGGGAGTTTCCTTGTCCAGGCATGTCAAAATTTATCTTTATTAAATTTTTCTTAAAATGTATATATCAATGAGCATTAGATATGTGAATATATGTAAACAGTAGTGTATTGATGAGTCAATTTTATTCATAGATTACAGTCTTGCTGAATGGGGTAGTTGGAGTGCTTGTTCATCATCATGCAGAGTGTTACTTGAAAATCCAGTTCGTTATCGAACACGCAGTTACTGTAGAAGAAATGATTCATCTCCTTATCAATGTAACAGCAAAACTATGATAGAATATGAACAATGCAATGTTATTTCCTGCCCTCAAGGTATTCTTATCACTGTTAAATAAGTAAAATAAAACTAGCCAGAAAAGATTTATTTTATTAGCTCAAGTTGGATGCAATTTATAAACAGAATTAAAAACAATTTGCCTACTCTAAAAATGTTTTGTATATATTACCTTAATAAATTTATGATCTTCATTAATGTTTCTTTTAACTATTTCTAAGTTCATTACCATGTCCACTTGTCTTTCAGCCCAGCCATTTTCAAAAGTCTTTGTAAACAACTTTTATCCTCAGATTGTAAAGTTTTGTTAAAAGTTTTAGATTTTAGCATTATTAGATTGTACTCTTAATAATCAATATTCTGTACTAATTTCCTCTCTTACCTTTTTAATACTAATTTTAATGAGTTAGTAAGTCTTCAACTTTTTGACCTTTTTTCTCTGTAGATAATATTGTTTTAAAAATTTATTCTGGAGTGAGCTTTTTCCGTATCTTATTTCTTATGCATCTAACTACTTGTTAGATTTATTAAATAATACGCCAAATGCAGCATATATTCTTGGATCCTTTAGACATTTTCATCCTTAGCATCTACTTTATTTTTGTTGAAAAAATTAAACTTGATCAATATTAACATTCTAACCAATTTAACATTATGCTCGTTTATTTGTTATTGTCTTGATCCTAATGTTGTTTATACTTATAATTAGATTACACGGAGCCAATTGAGAAAAAATTGATGCAGTTTCTTTGAAAACTTGTAATTTCAGTTTGAGCGGTTTTTTTATGAATTTGTTTGAGTTACTTTATTGAAGGATAAATTAAACGAAAGACTTACGCGTAGAAAAGGGTTTTTATGAAAAAAGAAAATTTGCAATTTCAACGTTGAGTTTGCTGTAAGAAAGCGACAATAGTCCTCTTGAATTTCTGCTATTTTTAACTTCATCAATATTTTTTATCGACTTAAAAGTAGTAGTGTTTCATTATTATCTAATTATTTCCAAATTGGTAATATGAATTGTGTAAGAACTTGACTTACGCCAGTATAATTTTTTAAAACCTGTCATCTTTGTCTTGATTTATGACATTTGTTATTAACTTAAGACTTCTAAGATTGATGAATTGCCTTGATTATAGTCAGAAAAGTGATTGATTGAAATGTCATGTCTGTACTTAACATGAAGTTACATTAATTCTTAATTTCATTTTTAAAAACATTTGACTTAAAGAATCCCATTTTTCAGAATCAAATTATGCTAGACAGTTTTTGTAGTTTTAAGCACTTATGGATTCAAATCATAAAGTGTTAAAGTAAAAACCTTGTTAGTATGATGTCATCAATGCAGTCAAATTTTATCTCCAACCTTTCTTATAATGGATTATCAGTAGATTTTACTTAACATTATCCAATAAAATGAAAACCATGTTTTTGAAAAAGAAATATTGTTAATGCTAAAATTAGAAGCTTCAAAATAAACGACTTTGTTTTTGTTTATGAAATACTTTGTTAAGGTTTGTAAGAGTCAATATACGCTTTATATCTAATTTTTGATTAAAACTTATTTTAAACTTTATGATTTTTTATATATCGGGTATTCATTTATATGTCAGTAGCTCTGAATCAAAGTTTTTGGTTGGCTCTATATAGTACTTTGAATACATTAAGTTCTCTATATTAGTAAGTTTTTGATGTATTGAATGTTATGTAATGGTAATCTGTAAGTTAATATTCTTAATGAATATTCTAATAAGCATACATGTCTTCTCACTCCTTTCTTAAACTGTGGAGGATTAGAAAAATCTGACCCACAGGTCTATGCTCTGAGACCTACAACCATTTTCTAATAAATGAATGAATGAATTGGGAAGTTGGTACTTTCATGAATAGAATAGTACAACTTAAGGACTGTGTAATCAAAACTACTCAACATATTCTGTCAACTGTAATGCTCTATTTTTGAGTTTAGTAAAAAGGTTTCCGAAATTTCTTTGCTTTTTAATAAATATTGCGGGTTTTTAACTATCCAAATTTAAATCACTAAGAAAATTTATATTAAAAAAAAGGATAAAGAAAGTTTATTTCCAAATTGATTTTATTTCTCTTTTTCCCAAATCTAAAACGGTAGCGGTTGTGGTTGTAGCTAGGGGTAAGAAATTGTTTTAGGAGAGGAGCTGTATTGACACAAGAGTACATTTGAAAGAAGTATATTTAAAATTTGATTAATATCTTGTTGCTCTATAACATTTCTTGATCTACTGAAAAGGCAGAATCAAGCTAGCAGACATTTTGACTGGTTCATATTGAACTAGTAATACTTTTTGTGCTAAGGCAATCTTTAACAAAAGAAACAACAAGTTTTTTAACAGGTTGAGTTAAATTTTTGAAACTTTAAAAGTTGCTCTTTACCATTAGTCAGAGTGCATATTACTTTGGCAGCATTATCAATCAGTTGCTAAACTCTGCACAGCATATGGAGAAACTTAGTAATAGCAAATAGAAAGAATGAATTCAGAAAACTTTTTTTTAAGGTTATTCTTAAATAATAACAGTTTTTGATTTTGTTCAATCTTTATGTATTTTTAAACCCAGCCTATAAATTCTCATCTATTCTTGGTTTGAGTTTATTATTGTGCACTTGCTAGTATAGTTCAGATAAATTTTTACCACCTTGATTGGTTTTAAAATTTAAACAAAATGAAAAATAGATGTTTTTTCTTACAAATTCACCTATTTAAAGAATTTGTTTCAAACCAACTTGTATTTGATTTTAAAAAAGTGAAGTAAAAAGTAAAAAAATTAAGCTAAAGATGATTGTTTTGATCTATTAAATTCTCTAGCTTTTTTGCAGGATGAAATTAAATCGTCGAAGAAAGATTAAAACTACTATTAAACATCAGAGATTAAATAATATGAACTTTAGCTGTATCCTATAAAAATCTGCATTAATATTAGCTCAATATCTATTTTGACACTTTTATGATGATTTACATTTTTGGGTTCATAGACTCAATTAATAAAGGTATCTGTTCTTTAAGAAAAGTTTAAAAATTTTCAGCGGTAATTTTCAACTAAAAATAGACAATTTAATATTAGAAACAAAGTTTTTAAATCTAAAACTTTTTCAAAATAGCAAACGTGTATCTAAATTAGCATAATGTACTCGTATCAAGTATAATTTTCTTGTTTTTATGAGCGAAATTAATAAAATGAATTTTTTTTTTTGTTTTAGTGACATCTTGCTCTAATTTGAATATCAGTTTTATCATTGTACTGGATTCTTCCAATGGTATGAGCTCTAATCCAATCAATAATCAATGGGCTCAAGAAAAAGACTTTGTAAAAGAATTCATAAGAAATTCAGACCTGGGTAAAAATGAAAATATTGAAGTCGCTGTGGTAAACTATGGTTTTAATGCTGAAATTGCTTCATCGTGTGGTAATCTTATCTCAAAAGAACTGTTCAATAGCTTTATAGATACCTTACAAAAGAAAAATGGTGGAACAGCAATAAATATGGCTCTTGTGAAAGCGAGGGAAGCTTCTCAGGGCTGTAAGAGATTAAATGTAATACCAATCATTTTACTTCTTACAAACGGCAAAGAAAATGTTGAAAATAACATAAATTTTAGACGGGAAACCGAGGAGCTTGTCAAAAGTGAAGCATGGCTGTTTGTTGTAGCAATAGGTCATCTTATAAACGCTTCTGATATTCAAAGAATGTCAAAGTATGAAATAAATGATGTAGTTTATTTTTCAAACAAATATGCGAACAGCTTTTGGGAGTTATTGACTATGACATATGAAGACCTCACTGTCCTTCAAACCATTTGTGAAAGTAAGTAGTTAGGTTCAAAGAATTTAATTTGTGACTGATTCAAAAAATTCAGTTTTTTTAATCACACTTTTAAGTAAAAATTAAGAATCACAAATTTTACGTTAGGATCATGGAGCACAAAACTTTTAATAGAAGTTTTGTTAGACTTTGTTTATTTTAGATTCAAAGTTTAGAAACTACTTTTTATATGGCTTTAAGAAACGAAAATTTTGTTACTAACAATATCAATAAAGTAAATGGTTTATGAATAAACAGTTGAAAGTTTCGGTTTTAATGTAAAAACAAATTTCGATAACTGAAAACAATGGTTCCCTTACGATTTTATGCGAAAATGAATATTTTTTTTTGATAATTACTACTCAAACCCACTAACTAAAAAGTTTGAAATTAAATGAGTAAACTGATTTAGTTTAACCAGTGCACATATTTCCTCTTTAATAGCATATTTATTTATTAGCAAACAGGCGTGAATGTTATTGCTATATTTTCATACCAGCATAACACCAAAAAGGGAAAAGAACAAGATCCGGAGGTTTGATTAAGGTTGTATATACAAATTGATATAAGTACACCATTTTTACACCTATTTGCGCAATTGCAAAATGTTTTAGATGTATCTGTTTGTGTAAAATGTTTGACTCGTTCCATCAAATACACTTTTTATGTTTTTAGTATTGAATTAATGCTAAGTTTAGAGTTAAAAAACTTTATTGTGATACTTTGGCGAGTTTTTTCTTCGCTCAAAACTTAACGAAATAATTAAACTTAACAAATTTTTAACTTTAAGCAAGTATTTGAACAATTCTTTTTAAAATCAAAGTTTCTACCGATTATTTTTTGTAAACTTTTAGTAACGTATTGGGGCGTTTTGCATTGATTTAACTAACATCTTTGTCAAATCTGAATCAATTTGAATCAAGTTTTCTCAGAAGAAGATCTTAGGTTGCTCTTTCTTTTTGAGACGTTCTGCTCTAGCTTTTTGTTCCAGAATAGCCCACACGTGTTAAATTGGATGGAGATCTGGACTTTGAGCCGTCCATTCAAGTATCTCAACTTAATTCTTGATGAAAAACTCTTTTGTTGTCTTAAAAATATGCTTAGGGTCATTGTCTTGTTGGAAGGTAAAATGTTTTATCAAAGAATTGTTCAAATACTTTGCTTAAAGTTAAAAGTTTGTTAAGTTTTGAGAATATATATTGATGAGAAATAATTGAGAATATTTATTAAGAAAAATAATTAAGAGAAGGAAAATCAGAAGTAAGCATTTTTGTTTGCATTTCGATTATTAATATTATTATCATTTATTACTTTATGCGTTAAAAATTGTTATTGAAAAGTCTGATGCTCTAACCGCGCACCTTACCATATCTGCGCCGCTACACTTACGTCACACAAATATATCACCTTAGGAACAGAACATAGAAAACATTTAATAAAACCCCCAGACCCTAAACCTTGTTCCCTACCTCCATATACCTTTCCAAATAACACTCTACAATCCAAACCTTCCTAAACCCATCATCACACTAACTTCATCATCACACTAACAAAAGAAAAGAAGTAAAAAAATATAAATAATTCAATAAAATATAGAACTAATTAATAAAAATCCCCGCCCTCACACTGGAGGTCCTAGAGAGTCTCGATCAAAATTTTCTATTGGTAAAACTTCAATGTGGGGTGTGAAATAATTGGGTGCAGATGGTGTTTTTGAGTAAACAGTTTACGGTTTCGCTACTTATTCATCATTTTTTATATGCTAGACTGAATAAGCCTCCGTGTGTACGTCTTTTCTTGGTTGTTATTTTTTTACTTTTGTTTTCGCTTTATCATCTATTTATATGACAAATTCAATGAGCCTCCTTGTACCAGCCTGGTATTTTGGTTTACTCGCTCTTTTCTTTGTTTGAATGTTATATGCTTGAGTCGGGTAAAAATTAAAGATAATGTTTACAATTTTCTCCTTTTCCCTCCTCATACTATTAACCCTCTCTCTTTCAAACAACATCGAGTAGTAAACGGGCTCACTTGAATTCCAAGTTCTTTTTCAAGGAAGTTTTACGCTTTTCGTTCTGATAAAAATTAGTTTTACTGGACCATCCTTGACAATATTTCGATCAATTTTGGATGTTTTGAGCTATGCTCCTGATATTAAGTGATTTTTCAAAACTCTTGTACTTTTATTCAAATCAATGATGGCTCCAAACACCATTTTAGTTGCTTTTTGTATCAATCTCAAAGTTTTACGTTGTTTGAATATAGAAGCAACTGAATTGCACTGAGCTTGCGACTGTAATTCCCATTTTTTAAAAAGTTCAATGACAAATCAAATAGCGCTGAAAAATTTCATTCAATTATTAGCGGTTATTTTTTATTTGATAATAAAATATTTTGGCTTACTGCTTAAAAATTTGCATTTAATTATCACAATTTTTTTGTTTATGTTTGGATGGGTATCTTTTGTCAAGATTTTATCAGGCCTTAAGGAGTCGTCTAATTTTGGCTAAAGAATGTTGATAAACATCATTTTGTTTTTGTAACATGAATACTTGATTAAATTGCTTTCAGAATAATTTTTAAGAACTTATTAGTTTTTGTAATAAGTCTTAACAACTTATTTCTTTTCAATTTACTCGCCGAAGTTAATTTTTCACTGTAAAAATTTTTGTTTGAATACTTAGCTCTCTAACAACACATTTGGGAAAAAAAGTTTTGTGGAAAAAATTTTAAAAAATTTTTCCCGCAGTATTATAATTTATGAGCTGTTTTGTAATACTAAAAATGCAAAAGTATTTGGATATTACGTTTTTTACATGTTTTCATGCCATCAAATTAGTTGTCCGCCCCATGTTGCACCAATAAGAAACATTGTTGAGTTTATTTAATGGTATTATTGCTTTTATTTCACTCTGACGGCTTATAATGGCAATTTGACGAAAGGGGAGCCGTAACAAGATATCTACTAATGTAGTATGAAAAACTGTATACTAAAAAAAAATAATTTGAAAATACAGATTTTTCAAGCCTTCTTTAAAACTGTTCAATATTCAAATCAGTTTTACTAGCTCTCTAGTAGGGTGGTTCAAATCAGAGTTATTTTACGAAAACGAAAAGAGAAAAAAGAAAATCAAGCATTTTCGTTCATCGAAAATGAAAAAAAAACGAAGGTATCTTTAAAAAACGGAAGCGATATTAGAACTTAAAGTTAAAAAAACAAAATAAAAACGAAAAAATTTTACTATTAGAAAAGTTAATTAAAGATCATCTTTATTCTATTTGAAATACCGTTGTAGTACTAACGAACTTACTTTGCGGTAGTTTTAGCTAAACCTTATCAAAAAATTTCAAAGACATAAGTAGGTTCAGTAGAAAATCACGGTAAAAAAAAAAGAGGAAAATGAAAAGCACGAAAAGCACAGTCACAAAATGTTACATTCTTGTTAAGAATTCTAAAAAAAGAGTTACTTTTACTAACAATTTTTCTAATAAGAATGTGGCATCTTTTTGTTGTACTTTTTGTGCTTTTCCATAATTTTTTAAACAAGATTTTCTACTTAACCTAGACATAAGAATACGTTTATAAGCATCTTCAGTATTAATTTTTTTTCTAAGAATGATTGGTACTCCCAATTATATGGGAAAGAAAGGAGAAAGTGGATTTCATGATTTTTAAACTCATTTGCCACAGATATGTAAAAGTATGTATATTGTGGGCAATAAAAAACTGAAAGTTAGAGGAAAAAATACAACAATCTAATTACTCTCCTTAGAACTAATCATCCAGAAATTTCTAAAAAATTTAAAATAAGTGATGATGAAAGGAGAAATAACAACTTGGCAAAGAAGTAGGAATTAAATAATCCAGTTCGCGGAGGTGCAAAAGTGCATACATTACAGAAGTTTATTGACAAGAGAGGCAGTATATGATCTGCAGATTCTATCGACAGAAATGATCAAATTCGTGCAGTTCATGCATGGATTATAGCATCTGGCTGTCCGATGCAGTGAGTAAATACTCCTGAATTCAAAAGTATTATATCAGCCTGTGACAAAAAATTCCAAGTTCCCGGTGAGGAGCATTAATGCTATTTGATTATGTGAAAAGCTGTAAAAATATAAAGCAATAGCTATTAAATAGCACAAAGTAACAGGTGATTTAAATGTATAATATAACTATACTAGTACTACATTACGCAAATTATCTAATTGAGAAAAATAAAAAAAAAATTTGAAATATACTTTAAAGCTAATTTTTTTTTGTTTTATGCTTTCCTGCAATTTTTATTTTTTTTAAACTTTAAAATAGTTTTTTAAATTTTTTTTCCTGTTTTCCTGCAACTTTTTTTTCGTGTTTTATTTAGGGTAATATAGAATGAAGATAAATGTAGTTAAGATGAAAGTACTGAAGAGAAAGGCAATGCAGAATATTTATTTGTCATTTGCTGAAATGCCTTAAAACATATTCTGTCTTACACACAGTATTTAATTATTAGTGAAGCCAGTTTACGAGAGCCATTATTTGATTATTTTAAGTAATGCAAGAAAATCGGTGATTTTGTCAGGAAAATTTAAGTGATTACTGAAGAATCATTTCAAGTGTAATACCAAACTCTAATAGTCGAGTGCTCAACACCTTGGAACTGAGCATTTCTTCAGCTAAAACGTTTACTAGAAGTATCTTCCATAATCTAATAACACTGTATTCAGTTGATTAGTTTTTTGATAAATAATTGCGTTACTTTGATAATTGAATAGAGTATGTTCTGTATTTGTAAATTTTAGGAAAGCACGTGCATTCAAATAGCTACAATGAATAACACCTAACAATATTTTTCCTTTTTAAGAGTCATGGAATTTAACATATATTATATAAAGCATTAAGAAATATATTGCATAGACCATAACCTTTGGATCAAAAAAAATCACCCAGGATTTTTTTTATTAAAGCGTATTTATAGAAATACTAATGTCATTTACGATGTTGATACATACCTAGGGAAAATGTCACGTTCCGAGGCATAGGTTAAAAAGTAACTTGCATGCAAATGGAGTTTGCAGAGTTCACTGCTCACAAAAAGATCTACATTTGGAAACTATATGAATTTCTCTGTAGTGCATTCTGGATAAATCTTTAAGTAAATATTAATTCACCTGAAAACCTTTCAGCAATTTATTAGTGGAGCCTTCTGATTTTTTTCTTAAATTTGAAGTAATGTCTGTTTTAGCAATATTGTGAGCAAATAGTAACCGAAGAATTGGTTAACCGAGTACCCTTGGCAGAATAAATACTGCAGCATTTATTCTGGAAAGGGTACTCGGTTAACCAATTCAATATTATTTACTATTGAATCAGAGTCCTGCAATTTAATCTATTATAAATAAACTATATCTTACGATTTATCAATTTTGTTATTAACAATTCTAAAATACCTAAGAGTCTTCATAATACATGTATAGCCATGAAAACCATTTACTCCAAGGCTAAAAAACTTACTAAAAATTTTAACTCTAATTTACCATAATTAAGGTAATGAAAAAAACAAAAACACTGCTCCAAAGTGGTTTAAGTAAAAAGTCAGGCATTTCCAAATTGCAGTTTCTTTTATACTTAGTTATCTCTTCACTGCAGGTACATCGGGGAGAAAAAAGATTCATTTTTTAGAGCCATCCTATTTGAGTCTTCCTTTTTGACGCTCATTCCTTTGATCCCCTAAACATAAAGATCTACAAAAAAGGAATACAAAAAGCACACTAAACATATTGATAATGAGTTTAACATGGAAAAACTTGAGTTAAAAAAGTTTGCAGTGTTGGCAAACAAAATCTTGGATTATTTAGGTTAAGACATTAAAAAGACACTGATCCAATTTCATGCAAAGGCTTTTTCTTTAAGATTATTTACCATGACTTACTTTATATGTAGAAAAATCTTTCTGTGTTGTAAGGTGAATAACAATTGGTTAAGATTAGCATCTGAGAAAAGATCAAGAATATTATAGAAAGCATTCAAAAATAATGGTGGAAATGTATTTGAATAAATTGGGGCAAAACGCAAGAAGATTGCTGAAAAAAATTCAAATTATGTAATCATATGTTGTGCATATATTTATAGTTTTATGCATACGTGAAGCAGAACTGAATACGACAACTAATTACGATATTGTTTTTTAAGTACAACCAAAAAGCTGCCTTGCCAACTCTCTCTGTGATGCATTGAATGAGACCATGCGTAACCTTAAAAATATTGTTTTTTCTAAGCTCCGTGTTAATACTAAAGTTGAGCAAAAATGATTAAGAAGACAAATTGTAAAATCTGATTTTAAAAACGGAATTCAACCTTGGAGAATGATTTCAAGATATTTTCAAGTTGATCTGTACTGCTTTAAAAATTCTGAAATGTCTCTAAATTATATTGCAATATGTGAAGATAGCATCAAACATTTAGTTTTAATCAATAGGTTTTGTAACACTTTACCAATCTTCAGCATGAAATAAATCAAAAAATATTGCAATTCACTTAAGCCTTACATTTAAATCTTTTACAATTTTCTTTAACAACTTACAACTTTAATTTAAAAACTAATTGTTAAAACAAGTACTTCTAACTTTTTATATTTTTTCATAGCCAAAGGAGAGTGGTCTGAATGGAATACTTGGAGTAATTGCAGTGTTCTTTGTGGTGGTACTGGAACACAAACACGTGAACGTTACTGCTATAATCCAAAAACTTCTCGTATTCAAGGAGATTGTTCAATAGAAGAAAACTTAGGAAGATTTGAATTAAGGATTTGCTCTGCACAGTGTAGTAAGTACAAAAGCCAAATGACAGCATTTCGTGTTTTTAGTGAAATAAAAATCTTTTAAAAATTTATCAAGGAGCTTTTTTATGAGAGCCTACACATTCTCCGTTCTGAAAATTGTTTGAAAAGTTTTAACACTCCATTATCTTGCTGGATAAATTAGCATCACTAATTTTGTGTTACATTAAATATCTTTACAGATATTTGTTAAGAGGCATTTCATAAGTTTGCTTTTTAGTTATTAAAATTTTAGTTCAGTTTATAAGGAGCTATACTTGATTTTTTTTTTTGCTTCTAACTTTTTATTTTTTTATATTTGACAAAGCCTTTCAAATAACCTCCGAAATCTTCAATTGCATGTGTTTCTGGAAATTGTTTTTCTTAATTATAAAATTGATTTTTTTGAAGTTGTAATAATTAATGTCATCTTCTGAAAAATGCGATGATGCTGGGTCATGCAAAAATATGTAACTTATCTGAATAATATTGAGAAATAAAAGGCTGTTTTTATGACTTGCTACTGTGATTTTGATTGCTTCGGATGGAATAAGCAGTTAATTAACAAATGCTTGGCAAAGGCTCTGTAGAAACTATGTAAACAAAACTGGGACCTAATAAGAAGGAAGGAGCATGCGAGAACGTTTAATAATTTGGAGTTCTCCGTCTTGTTTTTTTTTGAGTTTTTTCGAAGTTTAATAATGGTGCAACGTTGCAGTTGTTTATATTATTTGAGAAACATATTAAGGTTTACACTTGCTTATTATTGATATAATTATCATTTGATAAAGTTCATAAACGTAGATTTTAAAGGCTCATTCCTCATTTCTCTTGGAATATAAATGAGCCATATCAAAACTTTGTATTAAGGTGTTATCTTTAATTTGAATTTTAATGTTGGATGAGCATTTCATAAATTTCAAACATCTTCAGAGTGTGATAACGTGATATCAGATTCATCATCTAAAATAAAATTAGTTTTAAACAAACTTCTACAAAGCTGTCCTAATTTTGGCCGACTTCTTTTGAACTCCTCAATTTTCTTTTTTTCGTCTAGGTGCATTTTGCTTATGAAATTTTTTGTTTTCTGCGCCTAATTCAGCAACGAGACAATTGAAAATTTTTGTTTTCTGCGCCAAATCCAGCATCGAAACAATGGATAATAGTGATTTTGGTTTTCTTTTTAGTTCAGTAGAGATTTTTGGTATTATGTAAACTCAATCGAGTTTCCGCTAGCAAAACTCCCTTGATGAAATTAGTTTTACAAAACCTCTGTGTTGAGGTTTTGTAAAACTAATTTCATCAAGGGAATTTTTCTAAAAACATTCTTAAAGTAACTTTTCAGTAACAAAACCTCTGTGTTGAGGTTTTGTAAAACTAATTTCATCAAGGGAATTTTTCTAAAAACATTCTTAAAGTAACTTTTCAGGAGAAAAGATAAGTTAAAAATTGCCAGACTTAAACCTGAACATTTTATAAATAATTTTTGTAAGTTTAACATTTATTTTACCTAAAGTAAAGTTATCAAGTAAAGAGCAAGCTTCCAAAAGTAAACTTATCGCGGTAATGGTAATTTGGATTGATTTAAAAATTCCTCAGTTTTTGTACTTAAAGCTCTGTATGAAAAATAAACAATATTTTTAAATATACTTTAAAGTTACTCCTTGAAATATCTGTTTTTATTCTTAACGTTTTCAGCATAATATTGGATCCCATTTATTTAATGATCATAATTTAAGAGCTATAAATAAATATTGTTTCCTTCAAGTAAACAGCTATTTCAAATCTTTAATGTTATTAATTTAGTTAATTTACCTTTCATATAACTTAAGTTATTTAGTGTGAAGAACTTGCGATTAGGAAAAGATAGTACAAGACATGAACACGACTTGGATAAATATATATACAGCTATGCATAAATGTTTAACCGAGATGGTTATTCAATCAAACTTTTCAGGGTTTTTTCAACTAAAGAAAATTAGGAAAATGAATTTAATTAATTTTTTTTATTTTTAAAAGAACAATTAATTAGCAATACAACTAAAATTGATAAGATTAGATAGTTTAAAAATATAATTCTGTACCTCGGAGGGATACAACACTATGTCCATTTTCACAACTTTACAGGAGAGGAGTTTTAAACTTTTTTTTTCTATCCCTCTAAATGAAAGTGGACTTGGTGTTGTTTTAAAACATGCTATATTCGGTTCTAACTGGTTTTGGACATAGTGCTCTATTCCTCTAAGAAATATGAGAAAAGCTGATTTTAACATTGTAATAAAGTCAATATGGAAAAAAATGGACATAGTGTTGTATCCCTCCGAGGTACAGAATTAAAAAAAAAGTTAAATAATTAATTATATAATCATAAAATTAGATGCATAAAAGTTTAATCGAGTTAAGGTTTAGAAAACAAAAAACTAAAAAAAAAAAAAATACAAATTTAATATTTAAAGTATTCTCCTTTGGCTCGATAGCAAAAAAGAATTGATTCGACCAATTTCATATACATCTAATGTGTTACTTTTAACCAGTACTCATTCAGAAATTGCTTCAAATGCTCAAATGATTGAATTTAATGGTTTACCAATTGAGAGTCGATCCATCACCAAATATTTTCTATTGGGTTGACAGCTGGTGATCTAGGGCACCGAGGCAACAAATTGATCTTTTTTGTGTTAAACCAGTGTGTTATATTATGTGCTGTGTGTGCTGGAGCTCCGTGTTGCTGGAAGATGTATTGCTTGCTTCTGCCAAACAATTGCCTTACCGATGGAATCAAATGTGTTTCAAGTGTGTTTTTATAGGCATATTGGTTGATATGGCCATTATTCAGCTCACAAATACCAAGGCCTTTGAGGAAAAAACATCCCCAAATGCCTACTGAGCCTCCACAAAATGTTGTTTTTGATGCTTTCATTATAAAGCTTTTCTCTGTTAGCCATATAATTTATAACAATCTCGTCTCTCTTTTTCGGGTCTTGTATTTTAAAAAAATACATTTTTAAAATACATAGAAAAAAACATAAACAAAAACACGAATGAGTCTACGTTTTTGTTTATTTTCCCTGTTTAAACATGTTATTAAACGCTTAAATGGCGTCTTCTCTTCCTTTTTGGATTAGCGACTCTTTGGTCAATTCGTCAATGCTGCTTTTTGTCTTTGTTCGTATCTCCTCTGCCATGTTTTTAAATTTTTGAAGCTCGCTAAGAATTAATTCGTACTCAGAATCGCTCACCAAGATATCCATGAGCGCTTTTGAAATGTGGTTGCTGATGGTGTTCAATTTGGATTCTGCAAGAACTTTTAATTTTTCTTGCTTTTTAGTCTTCAACATCAGTTTTTTGTTCTGTTGATTTCCGAAAATAGATAAAACCACCATTTCAATAGCAATACCCTCAGACGCAATCAATACTGGAGCGGCTACGATGGTTGACAAAAGTACATTCCTGTAATTCTCAAACCAATCCATACCGTTTGCAAACCATCATCTGTAAAACGAATAAATTTTGCAGCGCGATGGTACGTTTTCCTGAGATCCATTCTCTTTGTCTTTTTATCCTGCATTTCTTTTTGGATTTCGCTTATTTTTTGAAGTCGATAAATGTGTCCTTCATCTGATGGTGCTGTTGGAAGAGTCGGATAAATTTTATCTTTGTTTTTTATTATTTCCATCTTTTTAACAAATTCATTATTTTTTTTAATTCGAATCGGTATGATTAATTTTACAAAGTTTTTCACCTTTTTTTATTATGACGTCACGTGAACTGTAATTGTGTATAGTCATGGCGATTTGATCCACAGACTCTGAAAAAATAACATCGTTTTTGTAATAATCCAATTGATCACTTATTTTGTTCATCAAAGTAACAACAGCAATACCACTTTCTAATTTTAGACCGATAGACAACGATATTTGCGTGTGTGATAAATAATCAATTTTAATGTCTTATTGAGCAAAAATCTCATGCTGTCCTTTGACGTTGAAATAGGTTGGATGACTCAATTTTTTATTGACTACAATTATGTTTTTCGGATTTTTTTGTTCCAACTCTTTAATTCTTTCCTCCAAATAACCCAAATCCAATTTCAAACTTTGGTCTTCTACTGAGGTAATGTTTTTATACAACTAATGAGGGGTGTGCATTTTTATATGAAAAGAAAATGATTTAAATCATTTAATTTTCATGAATTTTACGTTATTTCACAATTCATCATCAGATTCCACTTCTCCCAAATCCAAATCATTACCTATGATGCTTTGAAAAGAAGGTGCATTTTTTGTGATGACCACTTCGGAAATTTTAACCTGAATGGACTCGATCTGTGCACCGATAAAAACACCTTCAATTTTCAAAGAGGCGATAGCGTAGCACTTTTGTTGAATGTATTCCAAAGGATTTGCTTTCACGAGCATTTTATCTTTTAATTGACGCACTTTTCTTCTTTTGTTTTTTTTTTTGAAAAACAAAGAGGTCACTTCAATGTTTTTTTCGTTTTTCTTTGTAAACAACTTTCCGAAAAAAATGGGAGCCGCGTGTGGATTTTCAGATATATTTTTCAAAATGGACAAATCTTCCGTCATGATTTTTTTGCTCTTCCTCCTTTTTTCAAAGTTGACATCATTTCCTTGACTTGTTTTTGAAGAAATTTTGATATTTTTCCAGTCACCTCAATAAACTTTCTTTCTTCTTCGTTCATTCTGTTTTTTTCGTTAAATCCTAGAAATGACATGGAATAACCATTCAGTTCTTTCGTTTCAAAACTGCAACTTTCAAACATACCCAGACCTCTCGGCGTGTACTCTTTTTCAAAATTGGACTTCTTTTTTGTGATCCTCACTTTGTCACCTATTGAAAATTTCGGTTCTGGTCTTTCTGTTTAAACCTTTCCATTTAGGTTCATCCAGACCTTATTTTTATTCTTTTCATCGCTGGCTTCAACTGGAGTCATTTTGATGGAAGAGTGTTTAGTATTGTTTAATTTTTCACCATTTCATCTAAAACGTCAATGTATTTATTAGTGCTGCTGGCTGAAAAATATTTTTTCTTTCATCGTTCTGTTCCATCGCTTGACAACACAACTTTTTTCTTCGTTTTCAGTGGAATACAATCGCATGCCCAACGCTCTCACGTGTTTGTTATAAAATTCTTTTCCTTTATCCACCCACATTTTGGTGCACTTTTTTTTTTAAAATATTTTTTTCAACGCTTCAGCCACATCAAGACCCGTTTTGCTTTTTAAAGGAACGATCCATCCATCTATCGGGAATTTTTTTTTTTATCAACACCCAGTCCAAATTTGGCTTTGGCTTTGATGATGGGAGTGATGAGTTTTCTTTCGTTAATTTCTTTTTGAGTGGGATTTTGAATGGAGTTCATTTCTTTAAGCATCATTTGATCAGCCAAATTTCTGTTTTGTATGTCGTTGAAATATTTATAAACCAAATCGTGATGGTATGCTGCATTACCCACTCTGTCCACTGGTTTGCTCCATTCCTGATACATGTAGGTGGAAGTGAGCCTTTTGTCCAAGTTTGTGCCAGGCCCTGCAAAATTCATTCCTGGAATGTGCATTTCTCCTGGAAATTTGCCCACGGTAGTTTGATTTTTTTTGAAAGTTTGTTGATTGATTCAACCAAGTCTCCCCCTTTTTGAAATGATTCATGCGAAGGAACAAACTTGCTTTTTGTCG
This sequence comes from Hydra viridissima, assembly GCF_058129835.1. NCBI lineage: Eukaryota > Metazoa > Cnidaria > Hydrozoa > Anthoathecata > Hydridae > Hydra > Hydra viridissima. Next base: position 15,572,119 of record NW_028324308.1, on the reverse strand, counting down.
ATCCGCAAACGCCACAAGTTCCTTTGATCATATTTCTGTTGCTTTTTGAGAATTCTTTTCTCAAATGGATCGTTTCTGTTTTTCTTTTACATTTCACGCAGTACATTTTTATTTTAAAAAAAAAATTTTTAATAAAAATGGAAGTTATTGATTTGTCATGGAATATTGGAAAAAGCAAAAGAAACAACAACAAGCTTCTACCGAGAAGTATTCGAAGAATCATCGTCGGAAAGTCAGGTTGTGGAAAAACAACTTTGCTTCTGAATTAGCTGTTAAGACCTGGATGGTTTGATTACAACCTTTTACAAGTTTTTGGAAAATCTCTTTTCCAACCCGACTATAAATTACTGAAAAGTTCGTTCGAGAAGAATTTGCCAAAAAGGGTTATTCTCGATTTGTTCAAGGTACAAAACGAAATGGAAAAATTGAATTTAAACCCTGAATGCGTCATCAACGACCATTCAAAAACTTATTTCGACAACGAGAATATGGAGTGTCAGTTTTTCGAAACGGCTGACGACGTGCCTGAACCTGAAGATCTCGATGCAACCAAAAACAATTTAATGATCTTTGACGATTTGCAATTGACCAAACAAAACAAGTGCGAAAAATATTACGTCTGAGGAAGGCACTCCAACGTAGACTGCTTTTACCTGGCTCAAAATTATTTCATGCTCCCCAGACAAACCATCAGAGAAAACACCAATTTTATTTCTCTGTTTCGAGCGACATGGGAAAAGAAGAGTTTAAAAAGTTTTGCAGACATTGCTGGTCTGAGCCTCTAGGATTTGCGGTATTTGATTTTTCATCAAAAAAGTACGATGGAAAATATCAAAGCGGATTTGATGATTTTTATTTTCCAAATTCGTGAAAAAAATTTTTTTAAAATGGTTTAAAAAAATTTCTTGCGTGAATAAAAAGATGTCGGTTATTTAACATGTGGAATCAAAAAACAGCGTCATCGAGACATGCTTCGAGAAGCCAATCGAGTTGGATTCAAATAAAAAATATGAGATGGCTATGTTTCGGTTTAACTCTTACAAAGTTGATTCAAAAACAATCCTAGTTACAAACGACCTAATCGGCTCGTCTTATTTAAACGGAGAAAAATCAAACATCGTTTATTCTTTCAATGCGGATGAAGGTTTTATCGATGAACAACCTCGTAACTTATTATATTTGCCATTAATGGTGAGCAAAATTTCAAAAATGGAGACACGAATTGTGGATGAAAATGGAGATTTGATTGACTTTAAAGGAGAAGAGATTGTTGTGAAATTTCATATCAGAAAATCTGTTTCAATAAAATTTCACATATTAAAAAATGTCAGGCATAATCATCGACGTGGATGGAAATTCCTACGTAATCACAAGAAATTTTTTAGACAAAATTGTTTTTGAAAAAGGGAAAAGTTACGAAATGGCTTTTCTCGGTCTAGAAACGTACAACAGCTTTCCAAACATCATCAGCAAAATTAATTCTTTCAGGTACAGCATGAACAATGGAGCCAATTGGGAAACATTGCCATTCCAGAAGGGAGTTTCGACATTATTGACATTAACAATTACTTGCAAAAGTCCGTCTCAAACACAATAAAAAAATTACGCGTCTCAAAGTGCAAGTTACGTTACTACAAATAAAATCAGCTACTCCCCTAAAAACATCTATATAGGATCCAATTCAAACACTTTAAAATCAACCATTAAACTTGGTTTGAATTATTTGATGGACTTGAACGTGGAAAACAGCATCGCGTCAGTTTTGGGATTCACAAAAGACAGTTGGATTCCAATTCTGAATACGAGTCCGACGACATTGTTAGAATTTCAAGCGTCAACACGATCAGAATCGTCAACAATGTCATCGGGTCGGCATACATTAATGGCTCCCAATTAAATTGCATTTACTCCTTTTACCCAGATGTGGGTCCAGGTTTTAAAATCATCGAAAGACCCACCCATTTGGTTTATCTCCCTGTCAAAGTGCCCGAAATTTCTACGATGATCACTTTCATCATCGATCAAAATGGAAATTTAATCGACTTTCGAGGGGAAGACATCGCGATACGATATCACATTCGAGAAGTGAAATAAATATTTTTCCAACATTAAAAAAATAAGCAGATATATCAGTGTCAAAGTAAATGTGTCTCAGGGACAGGTCGACAAAATAAAAAAATCAATGATGGATAGCCAGCCAGTGAGCATCAGGATTTCAAAAGAAGATTTTAACGGAAATGACGTTTTGCTTGTAACGGAAAGTTAACATTGAAAAATTGTGGACGCTCTCCATCGAGGAGTAGGAGTAACCATTAAAATCACTGAAACTCAGGTGGAATACAACTCAAAAGTGAAAGGAGGATTTATTGGAGCTCTTTTGCCTTTATTTGGAATGCTTACAGTACTAGCCGCTCCAATGGTTGCCACTGGTCTGTTGACTGGAGCTGCCTCTTCGCTTGGGTCCACTGTAGTAGACAAAATTTCAGGAAGAGGTGTTATATACGTCAAAAGAAATGGAAACGGATTTAAAATGGAAACACACAGAGGTAACGGACTGTTTTTAACGCCGTGGGTGAAAGGAAGCTAAGTCAGAGATGGATTTTATGTAAAAAGATACGAAAAAGATACGAATTTAACGGCGGAAAAGGATACGAATCTATCGGCTCCGGATTACTTCTCGGACCAAACTCCCCATTCTCAAGCGTTCCCTTTTTAAATTCAATTTTGTGAAAATTTTATGACTTAAAGAAATTCTTGGCACATTAAAAATGAATTCCATTGAAACTCACAAAATTAAAATCTTACGAGATGAAAACGGAAAAATTAGAAGTTTTAAAATACTGTCTCAAGATCCCATTCAAATTTTAAAAAATAAAGGAATCAAATGGCGGGAGATAGAAATATACAAATCAATCATCGAAACAAAAAAAGAACAAGACGAAAGAAAAAAAGTACACGAAATTTTTTGTGCAAGAAAATTTAAACACCTTTACAAAAATTAAAATTTTTCATTACGCTTTTTCACGTCATGCAAAAAAAAGTTTTGTCCTAGAAAAATTTTACCGCGAGGAAGGAAAAAATGATTTTGTCCCAGAACTCTCAGCTCCTAGTAGTGGTGGGGCACACCTTTTCCTATAGGCCTCAGGCATGTGCTGCAACGCAATGGTGGTTTGCTCTTCAAGAAAATGATTATCTTGAAACTTTGAAGGACCAATTTGACAGATTAAGCAATAACACATCGTGCCTCTTGTTTCAAATCTAACTTGTTTTGATTTGAAATCAAACAAAGGGGGGAGTGCAACTTTTTCCCCTCTTGTTTCCTGCGCAAAGTAGTCCTGCACGATTTCCAGATTCCTTATGGTATTGAGAATCATTGATATGGATCTTGGTATTGAACGATTGGCTTACTTGATCTCGTTGGAAAGCAGTATGCTATTTTAAATATTTTTTCAGACACAGCAAGCAAAGAAACTTTCCATTTTTATCATGAACCTAAGCTTGATTTGGCATTGTGGTAACTCACTAAATCTAACTTCACTAAATCAAACTCTACTTTTTACAAAGTTTAACCTTATTTTTGATGTTTTGTTTGGCTCACAATGAAGCAAATGTTTCACTTGATTTAAACATTCAAATTAAATTATTTTCCGCGGACAAAGTTAAAAGATTTTCAAAATTTCCCTAACAGGAAACCTTGATATGTGCGCTACCACCCAATGTAAGTGGAGTTCTTGGGTCAGCTAGGTTGGCATTATCATGATCCATATTAACCGTGTTAGTTAACATAGATTTTTAAAAAAATGTTTGAAAGTGAAATAGCATGTTTTCTTTCCATATTAAACTTAAAAGACTCTGATATCAACATCAGCACATTGCAGAGTGACTTTCAGCAGACTTTACTAACAATTTCATGAATTAGTATATGAGAAAATAGTCCACGGACAAACATTCTCATTTGCTATCTTCAAACCTCCACAATTTATTTCTGCAGTATGATCGCCAAATAGTAAAATTTAGCTTCTTCCTGCTCTTCAACTTCATTTCTCGCTATATATCCAGAAATGTATAATAATCCTGCTTTCGGATCTATTTGCACGCTCTTTTCTAACTCAGGCAATTTGTCAAATATGTCAATAGCATTACCGCTAAGAAAGTATGCACCTTTTTTGCAGTTATGTCCACTCTCTGCAGATAAAGAACCAATGTCTACACAAATAGACTTAATTTAGCTCTTTGAATTTCAACTTTTTCTATGACATGTCGCACATTGATAAAACATGCGCCTCCAGATCTTTGTCAAAGTTTTCCTAATATTTTTTCTAGTGGGTCAGTTGTAATATTTCCCAGTATTACATATTTAAAAGAATGTTGTAACTAAAATTTCGTAATTGCTACTATACCACGACACGAATGAGCTAAAACTGCACCTGTATCTCTGGTCAACTGATATTGTCTGTTTCCCTGTTTGCTAGTCATTTGTTCTGCAATTGTTGCAAAAATAAGTAAAAATGCCAGTCTGGTATCTTCTGAAGTTGATAAGACTGCTCTGTTTGGATCTCTATATCGAATATCAGCATGTGGTCTTTTTGTATTGGCAATTTTTGAGAGCCTCACAAATATTTCAATAATAATAATGGTGTCGTCTACTTCTTTAATGCTACTATTGAATTTTTGTTCAATCACAGTTAAATCACAAAAGACTTTTAGGCAAGTAGACACTTTTTGTGTCTTAATCGGTTTTTGTGCTACAGATACACTTCTAAGTTAGAAAATTTTAAAATGCTATTTTCTTCGAGTCTGAATAAACTAAGATACTAGACCAGAACGTTTTGCAACCGTTAAAGAAGGATTTTTACCCATATTTTTAATTAAATAGTCGAATTATAAACTTTTGAAATTTTTTTGGAGACTTTTTAATGTAACCGTCATTATTACCAAATGAAAGCTAAACAAAACTAAATATTCTTAATCATTTAGTCGGATATCATTATATTATAAATATTTACTTCATATTTCAACAAATAACTTTAACAAGACCAAACTCTTGAGTAATGTAACGCTATATATCAAGTTAAAACATGCAATTAAAAAAACAAACTTATTTATGTAAGTTTGAGGTCAGTAATACACAATTACTGATCTCAAACTGACATAAAAACTTAAAATTAGTAAGTTTAAGTATTATAAATTAATATTATTGATTAATTTAATGATACAGGATAGATTTTAGCTTTTTATATAAAAATATCTTGTGTCCGGAAACTTTTGGCCTGCAGTGTATATATATATATATATCGTGTATTTTTTTTTGTAGATAATTTTAAAGCATTAATTCAGTTAACTAGTTTAATTGCTTTGATTACTTTCAAGGCACCTTTAATGAATGGACTCCATGGACAAAATGCTCCGCTACATGTCAACTTGAAAGCAACCCTCCGACAACATCACGTTCTAGAATATGCAAATATCTTCTGGATCCTTGTAATGGTCTTTATTCAGAGACTCGTGAGTGTGGAATAAATTTTTTATGCTCAAGTAAGTCAAGTTGATATGTTATTAAATTAGTCATCGGTATGTTAAGGAGTTTTTTTTATGAATTTAGAGCAAAACTTTTCACCCTCTTCTACTGAAGGCTACAAAAAAGAAGACTATTTCCGTTTTTTGAAAAATGTTTATATTTGTATACATATATATGTATATATATATATATATATATATATATATATATATATATATATATATATATATATATATATATATATATATATATATATATATATATATATATATATATACATACATACATACATTCATACATACATACATACATACATACATACATACATACATACATACATACATACATACATACATACATACATACATACATACATACATACATACATACATACATACATACATACATACATACATACATACATACATACATACATACATACATACATACATACATACATACATACATACATACATACATACATACATACATACATACATACATACATACATACATACATACATACATACATACATACATACATACATACATACATACATACATACATACATACATACATACATACATACATACATACATACATACATACATACATACATACATACATACATACATACATACATACATACATACATACATACATACATACATACATACATACATACATACATACATACATACATGCATGCATGCATGCATGCATACATACATACATATGAGTTTTTAAATTCCTAATTTAACTTATCTTTATATTGAAAGCAGTTTAATTATGTTTTTTAAACTTCTAAGCATAGATTTTCATGCAATATTTAGTAGAAATTAAAGTAATTGACAAATATTGATGAAATAGATAAATAATGTCTAAATACCAATCTTTTAGTACCAATTACCCTATATTGAATGGTTATTGATATCATAGCATCTCTAGATTTTATCTTTAATGCTTTTTTTTTAAGTTGTAGAGAACTTTAAGCTGTTTTTAAATATATACAAGTCACATTAAAAAAAGTTTTTAGTTTTTAAAAAAACTTAATTTGATTAAAAAAAAAAGTTATTTCATTCTACCCTCACATTCGGAGAGAATGAAATACGCAATTCTATGTGTAATTAAAACAACACTTAAACAAAAAAAAAAAAAAAAAGCAACCAATCATAATAATTTAAAAAACCACCAATGATAATAATTAAAAATACAACCAAATAAAAAAAACTTTTTTATTCTTGTGATGGTGTTTAGTTGTTGAGAGGTACTAGAGGTTGAGTTGAGCTGTTACTTTTGTGGCACATTTTAGTGCAATAAAATTCAGCGTCTTTTACATATCGCTTTGGTATACATGTGTGACAAAATCAAACCTTGTATTTTAAATTTTCACGCTGATACCATTTCATATATTGAGTTGTTGAAGCTTCAACAAAAACTTTACAGGACTTTTTATGCTTAACTTGGTTTGCAGCTTTTTTATTGTTGGAGTTGCTGTTGTTGCTTGATTTATTTGTTGCTCGTCATTAAAGCTAAGCTTAGGCTGGTTTTTAGCTTGCTTAGCTGCTTTTTTGCTCTCAGCACCTTTCGATCTCTCCAGTATTTCAGGTTTACTGAGACACTGCCCTTCGAACCTTGGTACATCCATATTTTTTCGTTATTTTGTGTCAACGTGTTGGATGCGAAACATTTGTTGCAAAGCTGCTGCAAGCGATTGGTCCGATTGCAATTGTTTTTCAACCTCTTTTTGATTTTTCTTTTGAATAGCCGGAGTTACTACAAAAAAAGGTTGTTTGCAGGCGAGTTGACATTTGAGGTAACTTTGAAGCTAATGCTATGCGATATATGCTGATGCTAGATGTTATTGATATAGATTCAGATTGTAAAGGCTGAGATGGTGCAGTTCCTGGTGCTAGTAGTGGTGTTAGTGGTACTTTCATAGATTCTGGTGGTTGAGATGATAAAAGCTTAGGTTGAGATGACGGTGTTTTAAACGTATTAGCGATTCGCAATTTTGACTGATCAATTTTACTGATATCGAATGGAAACAAGCCAGTATTCTGAAATCCAGTAAATATTTGGGTGCGTGTAAAAACTTCACCAAAGCTAAAATGTTTTGCTTGCAGTTGGCTAAAACATTCTATTGATAAGTTGCTGAACTTTGTCTTTGCATAAAATAACCTCAGTCCTGAATACGCCATATCTCCATCCGGATGGAGATATGGCTTATACGGCATCGTCTGGACCACTTAAGCACCAATCTCTGAACAGGCATTTTTTGATTTAAAAATAATATATGGAGCAAGATGATTACCATCCGCATTAATGCAATTTCCAACTGTAAAATGGATTTTTTCATTGTTGCCATTTAATTTTAATGGTCGTTTTGCACCACGCCGGCAAACTATGTGTTGCTTGCCTTGATCACCAGAAAAGCCAATTTCATCAAAATTACACAAATGACATGAAGTATTTTTGTTGATACTTACTTCGTTGAATTCTCTTTGCAGTGTATTGTAATACTTTGCTACTATTTCTTGCGTGCAAAAAGCGGCTCTAAGTGATGAAATATTGCCTAAGGCCCTGATGCTTAACTTGTTACTCCACCAGTTTATGAAAAGCCAATACCAATCTCTCTCTGTTGTAACATTAGGAAACAAATGAGGCTGACCTTGGTGTTGCAGATAGTTGGTAACTGGTGTGGTGACGTCATTGTAAGTTCTACCAAAGCCCCAATCGGATAATTTAATGAGGATATCTACCAGAATTGATTCAAGTTGTTGCTACAATCTCGTGTTTGAACCACTCCCAATTGTTTCACCTATGCCGTAGACACGCCTGTGAAGAGTTGCTACTGGTATGCTGAATGATTGAGCAATTTTGTCAAGCGAAAATTCACCGCTTTGTTATTTGGCCGCACCAAGCGCAACTTGCTCTTCGGTTCATGGTTTTGAGTGCAAGTTGTTTCGAGGCATATTTTATATTAGAATATATTTATTAAGAATTGATTTTAAATTTATTCAAAAAAATTTATAGAGAATGATTGGTCACTTGAGATTTAATTAATAAAAGCCGCATTTAACAAGTAAGTAGGGGAACCTGGGGTAAGATGAAAACATATCGTTATCCTCAAAACTCAACTAAATTTGAAATCTGATTATAGCTGAGAGGGAAGTAGATAACATCTACTAGATTTATTTATGCTTTCTTTAAAAAAATTATTTTTGAAATCAAAGATAATTATTAAAAAGGTTTTTCCTATAATAATGGGAAAAAAATTTATCCAATTGTATTTGATTTATTTCATCATTACATCACCAGCCAAAGGCAAGCAAGAATTTCTCATTCAGTTTGTTCAATTTGGAAGCCATACAAGTAGTATTAAGCTGTGAAAACTTATTTATGTAGTATTAAGCTATGAAAACTTATTTATACATTTGCTTTATTTTGTTGTGTTGGAATTTGCTATGAACTAATTAGTAGACTTTTTTTTCCATAGCCCCATATAAATATATAGTTTAATTGTTTAAAAAATTACAGAACCGTTTGTATTACATATCTTGTTAACTAGAATTTATAATATCGCGTTATTTGAGAAGGTAATGGTATAATGGAATTTACTTTTTTCAAAGTCGTCGTCTTGCCCCGCATACGGGGCAAGATGACAATTTGAGGCAACTTTGGTTAATGAGTTTTTTCCAGGTTATTTTTAATTTTTATATGGGTTTTTTTTATACATATGTGACGCATAATAATTTTTTTCCACTTTTTGATAAAGTTTTACTTATTGATACAGTTATTGAATAAGATAGAGGTGCTTTCCAAAACAATCTTCATCTTGCCCTATGTTCCCCTAATTAGCGTATTTCATTCAGCCCCACGTCTCCGTTTTCGTTTTTAACTCAACTTTTTTCTCTGAATAGCAAATTTAATTTTGATTCTTGACCAGCGTAAAAGATTCTTGACCAGCGTAAAAGGTTCTACCAGTATACTTATTAAGTTCATTGATATCAAATTTAATTTCCAAGAGTTTCAGGTGTCATGTTCATTTTTCAAAAAAAAAAAAAAAATATCATCACGCATTCGAAAACTTTTTTTTAAATTAAAATTGGATATCGTCTAAATCAGAAAAAAATTCTCTACAACATGATCAAAAAAATATTTGCAAAAAGTTTATTTAATAGTTAATAGAGAACAAAAGAATAAAGATTGTCAAACTATTTCATTCTAACCTGTTTTACTCTACACATTGGATGGCATTGGTACTAAAAAACCCGAAATCAGACTAATTTAAAAAAATCGAAATGATACAATTTAGCGATGAAAATGTTGCTGTGCCACTTTTCATAGTTGAACAGGTATCTTAAAAATTAAGATACCTGTTCAACTTTGGAAATTCTCGAAAAAGTAAAAAAGTGTCAACCTGAATTTTTAGTAGGAGTTAGTAAACATATCATTAATTCCATTGCGCCGCATATCTCAATTAAACTATTCTAAACAAGTTTTTGAAGACGCAGTAGAGATGAAGTTTAAGATATTTTTTCTTAAATTTCAATTTTAAGAGGGAACTTGTAAGATAAACCGAAGATATAGATTTTTTTAAAAGTGATTATTAAAAACTACATTAAGTTTGGTTCTAACGATAGATTGGTTCTAACGATACATTGGTTCTAACGATATATTGGTTCTAAGAATATATAAATCTCTATGGGAAGTTTTATTCATTGCCGTAGAAATGCTTTTCTAAATAAATGTCTTCAAGAGTATATTTTCCGCTTTTTTTTCGCAATTTTTGACAGTATTATATATCTCCAAAACGATGTAATTTAGAACGTTCATACTTTGGATTTTTCTTATCCAGTGTGTTTCTAATAAAACTAATAATCAAGAATTTTAAAATGTAACTTTTTTGATTTTTAACCACCCAATTTCATACTGTGGCTTGGGTTTAGCCCCGTCTTTTATCGATCCAATGCCAACACTTAGAATGTATGGAGCAATTAATTAAAGAAACACGCATATTTCTGTTAATAAATGATTAAGATTGTATTCTCTTCGTCTATGAGGGATTTGGTTGAGCGCTGTCTATGTAACTGTCGGCTGAAACTTCCATCGCTTTTACGAAACACCTGACTTTGTTCGAAATAAGTTCGTACAATTTCCGGACTGAGGTTATTTTCTGGTTTCCAAGTAATATTTGTGTTATCTGTCCTTCTATTTCACAGGGCTGTGTTTGAAACAAAAATTTCTGTTCCTGGGGGTTTCTTAGGTAGATCCTAATGAAATTTGCCTCCTATACTCGAATGACAATAATTTTGCTCAATGAGGTAAAGTTATTAAAATACTGCACATCTACTTTTTTTTTGAGAAAAACATAATTTTCAAGAAATCTCTCATTTTCATCCTAGTAATGTAATAAATTGCCATAATTATTTGTGAACTGAAAAAGGCTCAATTTAATTCTTTCATTAACTTTAAACTTAAAAAGAACTAGTGAAGTAATCAAACACTGTAAAAAAAAAATCTATTTCCCGAGGACAGAAGTTTTTGATGCCTTCTGTTTGTGAAGAGTTATTGGTTCGTCGCGTTTACGACACCAACAATAGTCAGCTAACATGTTTATGGCCCAACGTCCTTGATTTCTGGTCTCCATCATTTTTATATCCTGGTGGAATCTTTCACCCAGTTCCTCGCTGTAGTCTCCACAGTTTTCAGAAAAATAGTCAAGATGTGGCTGGAGAAGTGCATTTTTATTGATCTGTGAGCTCCCAGTTTTTCGAAGCTTTTCATAAGCTCATTGGCATGTGAAACATATTCAGAGCTTTTTTCATTCCCACAAATCCTTCAATTACTGTGCTGAACATTCGCCATGCATCTCGTTTAATGCCTACCATTTTGATATCACAATCTTTGTCTTTTAACAGAGTTCCAATTTCGGGTCCGTCAACTATACCTGCATGTAGCTTGGCATCACTGATCTGAGGGAACTTTTGCAATAGATACTTAAAAGATTGGCCTTCTTTATTCAGTGCTTTTCAAAATTTTTCATTAGACCAAGTTTGATATGGAGAGGAGGAAGTAAAACATTTTCTGGAGAGACTTGTGGTTCAGCTATCACGTTGTAGCTGCTAATTGTGAATGCCTCCCGATGACCAGTCTTTCTGCTTATAGTGAAGACTATCTGCCGTACTATCCCATAGACATAAGAAGCAAGGGTATTTTTTGTACCATCTTGTATCCCAAGTAGAAAGCACACAACCTGAAAAGAAAAGAATTATTCATAAAAAATGAAATCTTAGTAAGTTAAAATATATTTCAATTCCTTTCTAAAAAATCACCCACAGGTGCTAAAGTATTTTTAAAGGAAAGCTTTATATTGACAAGAAAACTTAATTAGTATTTTACCTTATGGTCACCACATATAAGCCAATTGTGGTTGGAGAACTTGATTGCATCAATCAAAATTTTCATGTTCTTGTTGCTTTCTGTCAATTGAACTGAATGTTAAGTAAGTACATTGCCATTTTATTGCCAATGTGTAGGAGTATTGCCTTTAGGCTTATGGTAGAGGAATCAATAAAGAACCCCCATTCTCTTGGTTGGTAAGGAACGCCAAGTGCCTCTATTAAACCTTTTACATCATTGCAATATGCCATCAGTTTCAAAGAACCTCCGAAAGCTTTCTTCTCTGTTTCTAAACCAGTAGAAGGTAGTTTCTTTAGCGAAAAGATTGCTGTCACTAAAACGGGAACCAAGAAGTTGTGCATTCTTTTTAGAAAGACAAAGATTTCTGGTCAAGTCATTTAATTGACTTTGAGTGAGTGGTCTTGGCAAAGTCATACTAGACGTTGGCTCATATGTCACAGATATGTCAGTGTCTTCCACTTTTACACCTTCCATATCCTCTTCTGGTTCGCCTTTTTCAGGTGGAAATAGGAACTGGAACTCCTGGACAATGTGGTACTGGCTTAATGGCAGAAGGAATATCAGGATAGACCACCATGTGTTTTTTTTTCTTAATGACACCTGAAAAAATTCACGTATTTATTTTCAGATTTTTATCCAGTTTTCTGTACAATTTAAAGAATTTTTTTTTGAATTTCAACACAATTTTTATAAAGAATTCAAACTTCATTAGACAATAAAAAAATGAGTATATTCGGATAGGTTAAATATTGTTCTTTTAAGAAATTATTTTACCTTGAAGATTGATCATATAGAAATAGCAGTCTGCAGTATGGTCCTTGCCTTCTTTCCATACCATTGGTGCACCAAATGACATACAGTTTGCTGTGCTCTCATTTCAGCGTCTTAAGGCTACAATACAGGCTTTGCAGCATATATGTGGGGCAAAGCTTTTGTCTTGATCGCCAAGCCTTATTCCGAAATATGCAGTGTAAAGAGATTTTACAAACGTAGTTATGGTGAATTGCTGATCACTAAAAGTTACCTTTCCACACACATAGCAGAATCTGTCGGGATTTTTTTAAAAAAATTTCCCATAATTTTATTTCTCTCATATATTAACCAGCAAAAAAATTGACAATAATAAATAAAATTGTATAAATATACTTTAGGTACTGTTTATAGATATATTAATACACAACTCTCACCTGGGAATTGCAATAAAATGGACACCCAGCTGTAATATGCGGTAAAGAGCCTTAAGTCTTTATTTTAAAAACTAGACCTGATTGACAAATTTTATTCCTAGATTCAGATTTAAAAGGCAATTTTCATTGAGAATCACCTAAGAAAACCCTAGGAACATTTTTGACGCAGACCTGTGTTTATTAAGGAACTCTCTTTTCTCTCTTCGTGTCCTGTGGTTTCCGATAACTTCAAATATGTCATAATCCTTTTAATCTGGGATATTCTGTTATATTCCTTTTAATCTATGTTATATTCCTTTTAATCCTCTTTTCTGTATTTGTGCCGAGAATCAGAGTTTTGTTTGTGTCTTCGTCTATTGGACTATTTTGATTTTCTGATGTTCCCGCGTTAATAGATTCTTCGTTCGATTTATGGATATCCGTTTGTTGTTTTTGAACACTTTCCTGTTCTAAAAGATTTTGGTCACCTGTAATTTTCTAAACTGGTTCGTGAAACTTCTCAAGTCTGTTTAAGTGAATGAACTATTCGACCTTTGTTATCGATCATTTTGACTTTCAAGCTAACCGGTGCTACTGTCTCTGTAGCTTAACAGATAGTCCCATTTTCGATCGATTTTTTGTCGATCTATCATAATAATATTCACTTCCTAATTACTCATTAAGTGGATTTCTTTGAGCTATGTCACTAGCTATTTGACTTATTCTTATTGGTAAGTTTCTGAATTCTGTAATTGAACGGAGAACGTCTTTATGATTATATAATGAAATATCGGGTGGTCATCTAGGTTCTCTCCTGAATAGCAGAAAGGTGGATGATTCTTCACCCGAGCTGTCGATGAATGTTCTACAGGTGAACAAAGCGGCATTTATTTGTTGATTTCAAGTATTTTGATGATTGCTTACTTATATATTGAAAGTATTTTAATTGAGATTCCATTGATTCTTTCCACCATTCAGTCACATCTGTGGTACAAGTCATGTTTGTTTTATTTGTATTTATCATTACGCATATTTCTTTTATAAGTTTTTTGAGGAATTTAATACCTCTATCTGTTAAGAATGTTTGTGTAGCTTCGTATCTTAGGGTTTATTATCTAACATTAACTGTGCTATTATAACAGAGTCAGGGCAAGCCTTTGCGAAAGCTTCTAGCCAGGTTGTCAATCTATTTTGGAAAAGAACTATATACTTAGTTCTGGAAATAGTAACAGGAATTGGTACAACCCAAGTCACTTGGTTCCAAAGTTCTCCGGCAGGTATAGGTTGTCATGGGCTTTGTCATGAAGGAGTTCTGCCTTTTCTTTTAGAGCATATCGGGCAATTTTGCATCTATTTTTTTGTCGTTAAGTGCATTAATTGCCAAAAGAATTTTTTTCTCAGCTTATCAATTGCTTTTACTAAACCGAATGTTCTGACATGACCATAACCCCAGAATAGAATAATCATAACCCCAGAATAGAATATTGTTGCTGAATTTTGGTGGTATGACTAACTGTTTATGAATCCATTTAGTTGATTTCTTACTTGGTCCGTTAATATGATAAAGTATCTCGTGCTCTTCGATTGAACATTGGTTAATGCTATTTAATAGTTTAGCCGCTTGATACTTGTTGTTAGGAACAATCTTTCCATTTAAGTGGCTGATCTTGAGAAGTATTTCAAAGCCTGATCCTTGCTGTCGTTATTTCCTCTTTTTCTGGAGATATTTCATTTCTTATTACAAATTGCTCTGTTTCTCCGACTTAGTCTTCATTAAATATGGACTCCGTTTATTTTACGTCAATAAGGAATTTATCTTATGACATGGGATTTTCATCCAATATTTACCGTGCTGAATTTTAGTTATTTAGTGAAAATAAGAATAAGTCATTACCGTCCGTTTCATTACCGTCTGTTTTGTTTGAGGTAATGTTTGGTTCAAATATGTCCATTAATATTTTCTTCCACTGATGATCTACTTTCCCTATGTTCCCTTAGTTTAGATTGTCGCAATTTAACTTGGTGCTCTTGCATCTAATTGATGACTTGAATTGATGCTGGAATTTGAGGCATTTCAACTGGAATGAGGGATTTATCTAACATAGTCTTGACTGAAATGGAAACTGAGAGGGATTCATGGGGCTGGGTTCTTTGAACACTTGATTTTACCTGCATGGTACTTGGTGAAGATTCACATTTATCACAATAGGAGATATTATTTCCAAAACATAGTACGTGATCAAAAGTAAACTTGTCTATAACTTTTAGATCATTCCAATGTAGGATTATAGGATTGGTTTTGCTTACTATAGATTCTAGAATTGGGTTTAAGTTTTTTTACTAAAGGAACATTGTAATTTAACTTCCTACCGTTGCCGTGGGCAGCTTCATTAATAACTTGTGAGTTTGATATTGAGCGGGTATTCTTTTCCCTTAACTTAAATGTAGTATCTGGGCAGCTGTAATTTGTAGGTTTGAGGTTGCTATTTAAAAAGGAAAGGTCTAAAAGATTTTGGCTGTCTAAATCCTTTACATTGAAAACAATACGGTTACAATTTGATCCTAAAACAATTAAGAGTATGTAGTATTGAGAATTCTCGTTAAATTGTTAAATATTTTTTAAAGACCTGGTCATGTCCTTGTTTGGATTATAATTATATCTTCTATCTTTAAAACATCTATCGCTATATCTTCTGAAATCGTGTTGCCAATTAACTTCTGTTATGACTTTGTGTGAACCAAAAAAGAGGTGTAAATATTGTCCCTGTTTCTAAAAATAGTTCTGCAGTTGGGGAAATAAAGAGATGGGTTTATGGATAAATAAGTCCAGAAAACATGGATATATTTGTCACAGACGAACTCATGGTATTGAGCAGTTGAAAAGAAAGGCAGCTTGGCTGTCTGTCTATTGTTTTGATAAACGCAACATCAACTGGTGAAATTGTATATTTAGTATTGCGGTGGCTAAAAAGGCAGCTGTCGTGTTTCAAATGTTCAGTGAAGAAGCATCATTTTCATTTTTAGCAAATCCTTTTCAGCAAGCCTTAACGTGTTTGTCTTAGTGGGCTTAAGCTTGCAGTTTGGCCATTAATTACAGTACAATGTAAACTAATCTTTCTTCATCGTCGTTGATAACAGAGTTGTTAACTCTTACTATCCTGACTGCTTTTGCGTAAGTAGCCGGTTAACTTAATCGAAGTCTTCGTTTAAAGTTAGGATTCACGCCTTTAATGAATAAAAAAAACTTTGCTTTTTCCTTAACATTTAATTCCTAGCACAACTCTTCGAGATTAGCTATGAGTTTCTCTAGACCGTCATGTCCATCTTTAATGGTGCGTAGGTGCAAATTTTTATTCATGCAGACAATGGGGTTCATACTTTTTTTAAAAGGCCGTTATTAGAAAGTCCATGTGACATTTGATTTTATTAGGCAAGGGCTCGTGCAATGTGGATGTTGTCTTGTTTAGGCACAATGGAAATCAACAAAGCTGGTTTTTGTTATTCCAACTGTTAAAGGTAGATACTCTTTCAAACTAAATAAAAAAAAATTAATGTTTCTGTTAGGACCTCCATTAAATTTAGAAATACTTTTCAAGCAGGATTGTTAAAACGGCATCATCGGTGCGTTTCTCTGGGGTATATTTTTATTATTATATGTTTAATGATAAAGACACAGAAATTTGAATAATATCTCGGTTAAACCTCCGATGTGTGACGGGGCTTTTTAGAAAACAAGTTAATCTCTCGGTGAATGTATGTATATATGTATGTATGCATGTATGTATGTATGTATGTATGTATGTATGTATGTATGTATGTATGTATGTATGTATGTATGTATGTATGTATGTATGTATGTATGTATGTATGTATGTATGTATGTATGTATGTATGTATGTATGTATGTATGTATGTATGTATGTATGTATGTATGTATGTATGTATGTATGTATGTATGTATGTATGTATGTATATAAGTATGTATGTATGTATGTATGTATGTATGTATGTATGTATGTATGTATGTATGTATGTATGTATGTATGTATGTATGTATATAAGTATGTATGTATGTATGTATGTATATATGTATGTATGTATGTATGTATGTATGTATGTATGTATGTATGTATGTATGTATGTATGTATGTATGTATGTATGTATGTATGTATGTATGTATGTATGTATGTATGTATGTATGTATGTATGTATGTATGTATGTATGTATGTATGTATGTATGTATGTATGTATGTATGTATGTATGTATGTATGTATGTATGTATGTATGTATGTATGTATGTATGAATGCATGCATGCATGCATGCATGTATATATGTATGTATGTAAGTATGTATGTATGTATGTATGTATGTATGTATGTATGTATGTATGTATGTATGTATGTATGTATGTATGTATGTATGTATGTATGTATGTATGTATGTATGTATGTATGTATGTATGTATGTATGTATGTATGTATGTATGTATGTATGCATACAAATAAGTTCCTTGTTGAGCGTTTGTGTGTGAATATGAAACGCAGTATCTATTTTTGTTGGAAATAATGTTAGGATAACTAATTTTGTTGTTCTATTTCAGCAAATGTCACTCAGTGGTCAACCTTTAGCGATTGTTCAAAATCTTGCAATGAAGGAAGTCCGACTCAGTTCAGAACTAGAAGCTGTTATCCTGCAAGTCTTTGTCAAAACGTTGAAGTTGTCAATACTAGACCATGTAACCAGTTTGCGTGTCCAGGTTTGCGTTTATTTGTATGATTAATTTAAAACCTTAGTTTTACTTTTGAAGTTTGTGTTTCTAAACAACTGCCAGTTTGGAATTTATTTTGGTAGAAACCAAACTGAGTGAATGGGGAAGCTGGAGTAGTTGTTCGGCAACATGCAAGGTATCAGTTGTAAACCCGGTGCGTTTTCGAACTCGAGCATATTGCTTGAATAGTTCTGTTTCTGCATACAAATGCGTAAAAGATGAAATGATTATGTATGAACCCTGCAACACGGATTCATGTGTTAGAGGTGAACTAATTTACTTATAAGCTAACATAAACTTGCTATATTTTTCTGTGTATTATATTTTGATATGGAATACCCAAACAACGCAATAATAGCATGTGTCTTTGCAAGAATGGTGTTGTGCGAACTGTCAACGTTTAGAATTTAGGTTTTATGCAAATTGAATTTCTGTTTGGTTTTTTCGCCAATCACATCAGTAAGTTAACTAAGTAGCAAATTGTTAATTACAGTAATTAAACATAGTAGCAAACAATGAGACAAGTGAATAGGAAGTTTTTATGATTAGATTACATTTACCTGAAAGTTGCAATCAAAAGCTGAGTGATTCTGAAGACGCTTTTTTAAACAATAAAGCTAGGAGCGGTTTTCAGGATGAGTTTTCTCTTTTTTAGCCACATCATGTTCTGCCTATAATATCTCGTTTATCGTGGTGCTAGATTCTTCATCGCTCATCCCATTAAGTTTTCTTGATAATAATTGGGCTGCTGAAAAGATGTTTGTTAAAGACTTCATTGCCCAGTCAGAGCTCGGTACTCATGAAAATGTTCAAGTGGCTGTAGTAAATTTTGGTAGTGCTGCTAACATAGTTTCACCATGCGGCAATATTACTACAAAAGAACAGTTCTATGGTTTTATCGACACCTTGCCAAGGCAAAATGGCAAAGCGGCAATTAATGCTGCTCTTTTAAAAGCAAGAGAGGCCTACCAGGGTTGTAAGAGAATGAATGTGAAGCCCATTGTTATGTTCCTGACCTACAGTCACGAAAGTGTTGAACTTGATTTAAATGTGAAGTTGGAAAGTGAGTACTTGGTGAAAAAAGAAGCATTGTTGTTCATTGCTGCAGCAGGTCCTGATGTAAATGGAACAGACGTTACTAGAATGTCCAAGTATGTCATAAATGGTGGGGAATGGTTTTCCAATATTACTGTCAGTTCTTTTCTTGATATTAGTGCTGCACCTCAATATGATGTGATTCTTCGAAGAATCTGTACTCGTAAGTGAAACCTGTTTCTGTTATAGAGTAGTTATTGTAATTGTAAGATACTCAAAAACTGACGGTAGCACATTTACGAAAGTAATTTTTTATAGTTGAAAATTATTTTATATAGTTGCATTAACATATTTATTTGTTGAGCGCTTCCATTCTTTGTTTAACAGCCACAGGTTAATGGCTGTCATGGTATTTGTGGACTCCTTGCAGTTCTTTGCTGACTGGATCTATCGGTGTTCGAAAGCGGTTTCGTGATTGCCGCAGTAAGATACTTTATTCTAACGTGCAATATGACTGTTTACCTGAAGGAAGTTTAGCGTACTACGAACATAACACATGCACTGAGTCATGTAAGTGGCTTCATTTTGTAGTTTTTTTGAGTGTTGTTAAAATCTTAATATAGTTGCTTCAATTAGCTTTTCTTAGTGTTTTCTTGATAAAGGGTTTTTTTCTTTAGGTGGATATAATGAGTGGAGTAATTGGTCTCCTTGTTCTGCTAGTTGCAATAATAATGGTACTTCTCCAAAAACTTATCGCACAAGATCTTGCAACTGTCGTGTTTTTACCTGTATTGGTTTGAGCAGTGAAGAGCAAGAATGTAACGCAGATTTACCATGTCCGAGTAAGTCATTTTGTTTTTACTTCTGTTTTATGAAAAGAAGCTATTCAGAAGAGGATTTATATACGGATGGTTTATTTGCTTTCTCAATGTCTATTTTTTTCTTAAATCTTGCTTTGCAACCCATCACTGAGAAGCATTTAAGGAATCATTATATTCCATTTAAAAAGGAAATATTTTTTCTTAAAAATATTGTTATGGACCTAAGATATTCTAGAAAATTGGTATGAAATGATGTATTAAACTAACTATTTTGACCAAGCACTATTTTACTTTTCATGGAAGATTAGTTTTTTTTATATGAAGTAGCTTTATTTACGGTAAAATGAATTCTTTTTAGTGCAACTTTCGCAATGGTCTTCTTTCAGTGAATGCTCTGAAACTTGCAATCAACTTGATCCTATCCGTAAACGAACTCGAACTTGCTCTCCTCCTGTTCTTTGTGAAAGCATCAATATTGTTGAAACTATTCCTTGCAATAGAGAGTTTTTGTGTCCAGGTAGGTAGTCATCGTTTCCATTGTCTAAGTCTTTGGCGAGCTTTTTAAATTTGCTTAGGTAATTTTGAAAATGATCATCAGAAACTTTTTAAATTTAGAATATAGGCTTAGTGATTGGGGTTCATGGAGCAGCTGCTCAACATCTTGTAAGACATCAAAATCAACTCCTGTACATTTTAGAACGCGTGATTATTGTCTTAGCAATGGCTCTTTAGATTGCAGTATCAACAACATGGTTAACTTTGGACCATGCATTGTGAAACCTTGCTCTATAGGTATCTTATAAAATTAACGCAGTACAAGAAATGATTTGTTTGTTTGTTTCTTTAATGATTTTGTTACTGTTTAACTTTTTGTTTGTCCATAATAAGCTTGTGATCATTTGTTTTTTGATGAGCAGTTAAATGGTATAGCTAAATAATTTAAACGGTTGTTGTTGTTTTATTGTTTTAAGTTTAATTTAATCCTGTTTCCTTGATACAGATTGGTTTACATTAATTATACCATTTGGCTGTTTGGGACATTTAAGGCTGAGGAGTTTGGGTATTAAATAGAGAGTAGCCTTGTATAAAATAAAGACAAGGCTGCACACGACACTTCCTTTTCTCAAGAAAACAAGTTATCCCAGATTTTTATTTAAAAACTCTCCCTATTAGCAGTAAAGCTGAAGAAGGACCTTAGGACAGCAAGTTTACTTTCTAACAGTGTGATTTAATCAAACTCAAATTTTAATAAGGTTTTTTTTTTGTTTTCCAGTTAAATCTTGCTCCGACTTAAACATCAGCTTTATTATGGTACTGGATTCATCGTCTGAAGTTAGGTCTAGTACAGTGGATAATCAGTGGCGTCAAGAGAAAGATTTTGTAAAAGAGTTCATTCGAAAATCTGATCTTGGTGAAAATGAAAACATCCAAGTCGCTGCGGTAGCCTTTGGTGCTGATGCTGAAGTTACTTCTCCTTGTGGCAATCTTACTACAAAAGCTCAGTTCTTTGCTTTGATTGATAATTTGTCAAAGAAAAACGGTGGAGCAGAACTGAATGGTGCACTTGAGAAGGCCAGAGTTGCCTACCTGGGATGCAAGCGTTTAAACAATTTGCCAGTCGTTGTTTTTCTCACCAGCAGCAAAGAGAGCAGAAATATTGACTTAAATGTACGATTGGGAATGGAGGAACTGGTGAAGAGTGAAGCTTTGTTGTTTATAGGTGCAGTAGGCTCTGGTGTAAATGCTTCGGATGTTATGAGAATGTCAAGATACATGTTAAATGGAAGCGAGTACTTCTCCACCAAATTTGCAAAGAGCTATTGGGACCTTTTGACTCTGACTCCTGAAAATCCAGCAATACTTGGAAAAGTCTGTGAAAGTAAGTTCATATTTTTATCTGTAAATATACACACCATAGTAGCAAGTGCGACGTAAATTACATGTGTGGCATATAAGACGTCTATAACATGCTTGACATTCAATAGGTAGATGGCGTGCATGACATGCAAGCCATACAAGTCATTTATGTAATTTCATTGCATAAGTCGCATGCATGGGATCCTTGAATATTGAATACAACATGCATGATGCACATAGATGTCGTATAAGATACATGGCATGCATGATGTGCATGACATAAGTAATCTGCATGTAAATGACATTCGCAAATTTTGCAACGTGCATGAAATCCAAGATTTGCATGATGTTCATTGAATTTATAACATACATGGCGATCTTGACATTCATGTAATACATAATATGCATAGCTTTAGTTTTATGAAAAAAACTTGCGTGACTTACATGACATGCACAATATCCATGACTTACATGATATGCATTAGATACAGAGCATGCATGGCATGCTTCACATACCAGATGTTCATGCCATAAACGGCATGAATTATGTGCATGACAGAAATAACATGCATAATGTGCTTGATATGTATAATGTGCATGAAATGGATGAAATCTGTGATATGCATGGCATTGATGACTTGCATGCCATGAGTGTAACTTAAGACGTAAAAGTTTAACTACTGACTTTATCCCGTGAATGCTTGTCTAACGCCAATTTGAAACGAAGCAGATGTCTGCTCACTAATACTATTTGCTAATAATAATTCTAATTTTAAATGAAAGTGGTTTTCATTTTTCTTATTGAAACATTTGCTTTTAGTCGTTTTTATTCAATGTTAGGGATCCCTGCTACCCTTCATTTATAGAATTTTAAAGCACCCCTTTATTTACAGAAAATAGATTTTGGTAAGAAAGAAAAAAAAGCACGGTAAGAACATGGTAAATTAAGAACAACCCTTTGGGTTTGTATGCATGAGAACAAAAGAAGTAAAAGATAGGTTGCAAGGGCAAGTTTGGAATCTTCTAGCTCTTTGTGTTTTTGATCTTAAAGGACAGGCAGGAAGGTGATTTTGTGTGTCAGAATGTAGCTTATTTCCTTTTCAGTTGAATTTTAAATGTTTTTACAGCCAAAGGACAATGGACCGAATGGTCTTCTTGGGGTAAATGTTCTGTTACTTGTGGTGCTACTGGTTATCAGGTTCGAGAGCGTTCATGTTATAATCCTAGTAGCTCTAAAAACCAAGAAGACTGCGCAACAGATAGAAACTTAGCAAAATTTGAAGTGAGAACTTGTAACTTGGAATGCAGTAAGCTTTCAACATTTGATACTTTTTTAAAACTTAACATCGCTTTTTTAAAAGTGATTGCGCTTAAGCTAGAGCATTGATCATTCAATATTTTACTTTTAGTAATCAAGAAAGTTATATAGCAATTGTGAAAGTATTAACAATAATTTTATAAGCAATAGCAATAACAAGTGTTACAGAAGACCTAGTAATATGATGTTCTATCAATATTTGTGGCTCTATTGATGAAAAATGTACAATATGTTTTGTTTACTGTAAAGGTGCTTTTTATGATTGGAGTTCTTGGAGTTTATGCTCTGCAAGTTGTTGGTTTGACCAAAACCCTGCCACAACATCTCGATTTAGAAGATGCAACAATGTAATGGGTCCATGCAATGGTCTGTACTCAGAGACACGTGAATGCGGAGTAGATGTTCTATGCACAAGTAAGTTAAGTGGAAGCTAACAACTCTTTTTCTTGCAACAGTTGTGGCTTCAATGAATACTGTCTCAAACTTTTTTTGTTTATTTTTTTCTTTCTCCATTTTTATCACGGTCTATTAACTAAAAAAGGTGAATTCACATCATTGATTGTAAGGTTAAATTATTCATTGTTGTTTGTTTGGAAAAGCCTTCATACATATTTTACAACGATTTGGTTGTTTTTGTTTTTGTACCATAATAAAACTGATGTTTAAGTCGGAGCAAGATTTAACTGGAAAACAAAAAAAAAACCTTATTAAAATTTGAGCAGGGTCTTAGAATTGGTAATTTCTGTCATTAAGATATTAAACGTGGCAAAATATAATTGTGTAACAAGCGTTTTTTGACATTTTGCTAACTAATTGATGACAAAACTTTAAAATTTATTCTTTGCAAAATATAAGTTCAGTAAAATTCAGTAAAAATATAAATTCAGTAATGCGTAAGAGTTTTAACAGTGTTGTCCAGAAAAAGACACTTTTTTATTAAAGAAAAATTAAAGTTTAAGAACATCTTTACATATTAATGATAAATTCTTGATGTTTTAAAAAAATGTCGAATGATTACTCTATAACTCTTTTCATTATTAATGACTTTAATAGTTGGCGCAGACAAATTTTGCCGAGAAGTTGTTTTAGTGTTCTACAACCTTCCGTACCTCCAAAAACTACTTGAAGTCATTTCGAAAAGATTGCGAGAATTCTGTTCATTGCAGTGCCTTACTTCTTATTTAAAAAGCATTTAAAGGTTAGGACTTCAAATAATGCACAAAAACGTAAAGTTAACAAAATCTACAAACAAAAACAAAAACTAAATCTATAAACAAAATCATATAGTCATCAAAATCTGTTATAGCTAAATATCATATTCAAAATAAATTCTTTTTTTGTTATGACGATGAAATTTCTAACTATAAGCTGATCTTTTAAGCAAGCTTTAATAATGATACCCATTCAAAATATCGAAGGCAAGCGGAAAAATTTACAATTTCATCAGTGAAAATGTGGTTTAAAAAGCTGCTATATAACCTACAATCAACGTTGTTTTAATCCCTTTGACTTGTTGCATATTAAGATATGTAACGCATACTGATCAGCTTTAATATCATCATTGTAAGATCCTCCATCTACAAAAAAGGCTCAAAGAGATTGCTAAATATTTTGGCTTCATAAAAAGTTTCCTCTAACTACAATCTATTTGTTGTACCACTCGAACATGAAAGTTAAGAAAAGCAATTACTTAAGACTTAAATCATCGAAGGTTGCTCTGCACAACGGTTAGCTATTAGGAGGTTGAGTATTTAAAGAAATTAAATTTTTATTTCAACAGCTACATTAAAAGTTAGATTTGATTGATTGTTCAGCAACTACCATCAAAATATTTGAACCTTTTGATGTGATTTCGTATGTATGCATGAATGTTTGAACTTATAGTTGCTAAAGTCACTCTTTTAGTCTGCAAGCACTACAACTGCCGATTAGGCAGTGGCTAAAAAGGCAGCTGTCGTGTTTCAAGTGTTCAGTGAAGAAGCATCATTTTCATTTTTAGCAAATCCTTTTCAGCAAGCTTTAACGTGATTGTCTTAGTGGGCTTAAGCTTGCAGTTTGGCCATTGTTTACAGTACAATGTAAACTAATCTTTCTTCATCGTCGTTGATAACAGAGTTGTTAACTCTTACTATCCTGACTGCTTTTGCGTAAGTAGCCGGTTAACTTAATCGAAGTCTTCGTTTAAAGTTAGGATTCACGCCTTTAATGAATAAATAAAACTTTGCTTTTTCCTTAACATTTAATTCCTAGCACAACTCTTCGAGATTAGTTATGAGTTTCTCTAGACCGTCATGTCCTTCTTTAACGGTGCATAGGCGCAATTTTTTATTCATACAGACTCAGAGGGTTCATACTCATTTTAAAGGGCTCGTGCAATGCGGATGTTGTCTTGTTTAGCCACAATAGAAATCCACAAAGCTGGTTTTTGTTATTCCAACTGTTAAAGGTGGATTCTCTTTTAAACTGAATAAGAAAAAGTTAATATTTCCAAGTTTTTTTCGAGAAAAAAAATCTTTCGTAAAAACGCAATTTTTTAAGTAAATTATTTTTACAAAAAAAAAAAGCGAAAACTCGAAGAATTTATCGTTGTTTGTGTTTTTTCGGCCATTGTTATAAAGCATAAAACGTCACTAAAATTCAAGGCTTTTTTTATTCGAAATATGTCATTGAAAACAACAATTTTTTGAAATTTTTATTAAGTAGGCCTACTTAATAAATTTTATAAATTATTAAGTAGGCTGTGCAGTCTATTCTATTTTTATAAATATTTTTACATTATTGTACTTGGTGTTTAAAAAAACTGTGTAAAATTAAAGTAGGAACTTGGATTTAATATTTTCGGATGAAGACTTAGATTTCGAAGTTTGCACCATATGTTGTACATAAAGAGATTAAAATCGGGAACATCGATTCCAGATACATTTATTGACTTCCTGTCAGCAATGTCTAAAACAACATTATCTAATTCTGTGATTTGTCTCCCTGCAGGACCTTTAAATATATATATATATATATATATATATATATATATATATATATATATATATATATATATATATATATATATATATATATATATATATATATATATATATATATATATATATATATATGTTTGTATATATTGAATATATATACAAAATATTTAACTATATATGTGTGTATGTATATATATATATATATACATACAATATGTAATATATATATATATGTATATATATATATATATATATATATATATATATATATATATATATATATATATATATATATATTACATATTTATAAAATTGATATATACTATACATTATATCATGTTATCAATGTTAACTTTAAATAATGTAATATATCTCTGCTGTTGCTACTGTTTTTAAATATGATTAAATTGCCATTATTATAATCCTTGTTATATATCATTAGCACTATTAGCAGTTTACTTCACATTAGTTTATAACTATTTGTATATATGATTGATTGATTACATACTTATATTATGTTAATATATACTATATATTACATACTTATACTATAACATTTGTAAATATATATATATATATATATATATATGTATATATATATATATATATATATATATATATATATATATATATATATATATATATATTAGTGTAATTATACATATTTTTATTTAAATAGTTTGCTAATTAAATCAAATGTTACGAGGTACTTCCTAAGAAGAACCTCGTAACATTTTAAGTACTTTAGACAGCATTTTATTTTGTTGTGTATTTGTGTATTTTATGGCATATTTGTCGACTATTTATGCTTTTCTTTAATCAAACATTATGAAAAATTTGTTTAACCAAAATTACTGTCGAAAGTCTATAAAATAAGCATGGAATGTTAAATACATGTATGCATTTTTAACGAAACACAACAAGGAACTGAATAATCGATTAAATGCAGATTTTAAGTAACTAGTTTATTATGGAGTTACCATAATCCCTATCAGTTTTATCTATAAAATATCTACATAAAAACACAAACAAAGAATGTTCCATGATTTTGAAGCGCTAACGTTGTTCCAACATTGGCCGCTAAAAATCATGAAGAAAAGTTCTAAAATAGAGATCAAAAATTAATCTGGAGTTTTTTTTCGATAAAAGGCATTTTTTATCTGAAAAAGCGATTCCCTTGTTCTTTTATAGCATTGGATTTAACAGCGAAGTTTTAATCTTAAAAACAGAATTTTTTGAATGTTTATAGCCATGGACTTTTTTTTTTCTTCGCTTTTTATGCTAAAAACTTCGTGTTTTACGGAAAAAACTTCGTTTTTTATGTTTACAGCATTGGCGCCAGGATTGTTAAAAATGCATTATCGGTGCATTTCTCTGGGGTAGACTTTATTTATTATCTGTTTAACAAAAAAGAAGCAAATTATCGATTTGCATCTCGGTAAAACCTCCAATGTGATGCAGGGCTTTTCAGCAAGCAAGTTTATCTCTCGGTGTATGTATGTATGTATGTAAGAATGCATGCACGCATGCATGCATGTATATATGTATGTATGTATGTATGTATGTATGTATGTATGTATGTATGTATGTATGTATGTATGTATGTATGTATGTATGTATGTATGTATGAATGCATGCATGCATGCATGCATGTATATATGTATGTATGTAAGTATGTATGTATGTATGTATGTATGTATGTATGTATGTATGTATGTATGTATGTATGTATGTATGTATGTATGTATGTATGTATGTATGTATGTATGTATGTATGTATGTATGCATGCATGTATGTATGTATGTATGTATGTATGTATGTATGTATGTATGTATGTATGTATGTATGTATGTATGTATGTATGTAAGTATGTATGTATGTAAGTATGTATGTATGTATGTATGTATGTATGTATGTATGTATGTATGTATGTATGTATGTATGTATGTATGTATGTATGTATGTATGTATGTATGTATGTATGTATGTATGTATGTATGTATGTATGTATGTATGTATGTATGTATGTATGTATGAATGCATGCATGCATGCATGCATGTATATATGTATGTATGTAAGTATGTATGTATGTATGTATGTATGTATGTATGTATGTATGTATGTATGTATGTATGTATGTATGTATGTATGTATGTATGTATGTATGTATGTATGTATGTATGTATGTATGTATGTATGTATGTATGTATGTATGTATGCATACAAATAAGTTCCTTGTTGAGCGTTTGTGTGTGAATATGAAACGCAGTATCTATTTTTGTTGGAAATAATGTTAGGATAACTAATTTTGTTGTTCTATTTCAGCAAATGTCACTCAGTGGTCAACCTTTAGCGATTGTTCAAAATCTTGCAATGAAGGAAGTCCGACTCAGTTCAGAACTAGAAGCTGTTATCCTGCAAGTCTTTGTCAAAACGTTGAAGTTGTCAATACTAGACCATGTAACCAGTTTGCGTGTCCAGGTTTGCGTTTATTTGTATGATTAATTTAAAACCTTAGTTTTACTTTTGAAGTTTGTGTTTCTAAACAACTGCCAGTTTGGAATTTATTTTGGTAGAAACCAAACTGAGTGAATGGGGAAGCTGGAGTAGTTGTTCGGCAACATGCAAGGTATCAGTTGTAAACCCGGTGCGTTTTCGAACTCGAGCATATTGCTTGAATAGTTCTGTTTCTGCATACAAATGCGTAAAAGATGAAATGATTATGTATGAACCCTGCAACACGGATTCATGTGTTAGAGGTGAACTAATTTACTTATAAGCTAACATAAACTTGCTATATTTTTCTGTGTATTATATTTTGATATGGAATACCCAAACAACGCAATAATAGCATGTGTCTTTGCAAGAATGGTGTTGTGCGAACTGTCAACGTTTAGAATTTAGGTTTTATGCAAATTGAATTTCTGTTTGGTTTTTTCGCCAATCACATCAGTAAGTTAACTAAGTAGCAAATTGTTAATTACAGTAATTAAACATAGTAGCAAACAATGAGACAAGTGAATAGGAAGTTTTTATGATTAGATTACATTTACCTGAAAGTTGCAATCAAAAGCTGAGTGATTCTGAAGACGCTTTTTTAAACAATAAAGCTAGGAGCGGTTTTCAGGATGAGTTTTCTCTTTTTTAGCCACATCATGTT
Organism: Hydra viridissima; assembly: GCF_058129835.1. Classification (NCBI taxonomy): domain Eukaryota; kingdom Metazoa; phylum Cnidaria; class Hydrozoa; order Anthoathecata; family Hydridae; genus Hydra; species Hydra viridissima. Next base: position 15,543,065 of record NW_028324308.1, on the reverse strand, counting down.
CTGCCTATAATATCTCGTTTATCGTGGTGCTAGATTCTTCATCGCTCATCCCATTAAGTTTTCTTGATAATAATTGGGCTGCTGAAAAGATGTTTGTTAAAGACTTCATTGCCCAGTCAGAGCTCGGTACTCATGAAAATGTTCAAGTGGCTGTAGTAAATTTTGGTAGTGCTGCTAACATAGTTTCACCATGCGGCAATATTACTACAAAAGAACAGTTCTATGGTTTTATCGACACCTTGCCAAGGCAAAATGGCAAAGCGGCAATTAATGCTGCTCTTTTAAAAGCAAGAGAGGCCTACCAGGGTTGTAAGAGAATGAATGTGAAGCCCATTGTTATGTTCCTGACCTACAGTCACGAAAGTGTTGAACTTGATTTAAATGTGAAGTTGGAAAGTGAGTACTTGGTGAAAAAAGAAGCATTGTTGTTCATTGCTGCAGCAGGTCCTGATGTAAATGGAACAGACGTTACTAGAATGTCCAAGTATGTCATAAATGGTGGGGAATGGTTTTCCAATATTACTGTCAGTTCTTTTCTTGATATTAGTGCTGCACCTCAATATGATGTGATTCTTCGAAGAATCTGTACTCGTAAGTGAAACCTGTTTCTGTTATAGAGTAGTTATTGTAATTGTAAGATACTCAAAAACTGACGGTAGCACATTTACGAAAGTAATTTTTTATAGTTGAAAATTATTTTATATAGTTGCATTAACATATTTATTTGTTGAGCGCTTCCATTCTTTGTTTAACAGCCACAGGTTAATGGCTGTCATGGTATTTGTGGACTCCTTGCAGTTCTTTGCTGACTGGATCTATCGGTGTTCGAAAGCGGTTTCGTGATTGCCGCAGTAAGATACTTTATTCTAACGTGCAATATGACTGTTTACCTGAAGGAAGTTTAGCGTACTACGAACATAACACATGCACTGAGTCATGTAAGTGGCTTCATTTTGTAGTTTTTTTGAGTGTTGTTAAAATCTTAATATAGTTGCTTCAATTAGCTTTTCTTAGTGTTTTCTTGATAAAGGGTTTTTTTCTTTAGGTGGATATAATGAGTGGAGTAATTGGTCTCCTTGTTCTGCTAGTTGCAATAATAATGGTACTTCTCCAAAAACTTATCGCACAAGATCTTGCAACTGTCGTGTTTTTACCTGTATTGGTTTGAGCAGTGAAGAGCAAGAATGTAACGCAGATTTGCCATGTTCGCGTAAGTTCTTTCAAAATTTTTATTTCAAATTTTTTTCTTTTCTATCAGTCATTTTCTCTTAATTTTTGGACAACTGTTTTTAATTTTTTTTGCAACTTAGATAACTATTTTAAGTATGCGGTCTGCAAATATGATCTAAACTATTTTAGTTAGCTGTTATAAAAAATGTATGTATGAGTAAATTTAGTATGTGGTATTAGTTATGTATTTGAAACTTTTGTCACACTGCAAATCTTCACATGTTTAGTTTTTTCATCAATAATTTTGGTTGCATATATTACGGTATTAAAGTGCATAATACAGAGTGATTAGACCATTTTGTAGACACTATTTAATGTATATTATTTTACTGTTATGAGATTCTATTTTTATTTTTATTTTTAAACAAAAGTTAAGAGTTATGTTCAAGGTTTATATATGCTTTACTGACCAAATTTATGAAAAAACTTTTCAATCTGAGAAAATAATGCAGCCGTTTTTAAGCTGTTACAAACTTTAAATTGTCAAGTGAAATTTTAAAGATTTTAAAGCCTCGTATTAGCCAATCAGTTGTCTATTAAATCTTAAAACATTTTAGAGACATTTGTTCGGTTCTTCCCTAGGTAAGAGCTATATCAAATCAAAAACCGTAACACTTTGCCTTATTAAAAACACACGAGGAAAATTTAGGAAAAATCCAAAAAGAAGCAAAATATTGATTTCAGTAGCGAATTTTAGCAATTTCAGGATGCGAAGTATACTAAAATTAATCAAAATCTTTCAGCATTCATAAAGAGCTTATCTCAACTTCTTTCACAAACCATCAAAGCAAAACGGTTGTGTGAACAATGCTTCTTTAGGATAAGCTTAAGAATGGCACTTAAGCACAAGCAATTCGCAATAATAAGAACGACCGCATTTATCTACAGCGAAGAAAAGACATAAAGTGAATGAGAGAATCCCTTATCAGCGCTGAAAACTATAATCTATAATGGTTTTAGCAGAAGTGACCTCAACAGGTGAAAAATTACCCCATATCTTTATTGAAGAGGGGGTAAATATAAACGAATATGTTTTAAATTGGAATTGATTCTTTGGATCACAAGGACCTTTATGTAACTGTTATGACCCCACAACAAGAAGGAGCCCCATCTCATGCTGCAAATGTTTTTAAGATTGCTACGAGAAAAAAATAACAGGATTCTGGGGAATTATGGCCACCTTCTTCACTAAATTTAACTCTCACGGAACTTTTTAGTTAGATTATTTTGAAAAGCAATTCATGTTTATCCTCTTACCAAAGTGTAACATCGCTGAAAGCTAAATTAAGGCGTTAAGCGAACAAAACTTAACCAGAAACCATCCGCGCTACATGTTATCTAGTTTCAGAGAAATTAAAAAAAGTAGTAATGGTTATATCAAACATTAACTTGTCATTCATATCTGTATAGCATTGTACTTTATTTATTCAAAAAATCAAAATCATTTTCTTTATTTTTGCAAATAAAAACTTCTCTACACTTGGTCTGATCACCCAGTAGAAATTAAAAGGCTGATGGTATCTTAATTTATATAAACAGTCATTCAGAATTTTGAAATACTCTATTCACCTTATCTAAGGAAATATATTTTGAAATTTATAAAAACATCCTTTTACATTACCGACTACTTTGATTTCAATACAAAAACACATTTATTTAAATAAAATATGAGGATAAAGTATTAACTTCATGTTTAATATTCAAATTTATTGACTTTTCAATACAAAAAGAAAAAAGATATTCATTATAGAAAGAAAAAAGATATTCCTCTTTTCAACTCCAAAACTAATGGAAAACTTAACTGTATATTATTAAAAGCATACTAGATTAGTCATTGGCATATACGTTGTTTTTAATTGCCTAGGTACATGGTAGAGGCATTGCTCTATTCATGATTTGATAGTTTGAAGTTTCTAATAAAATTTTTCAGCATTTCTGAACCTACTATGTAAATATACTTAATAGGGTTTAGGTTTGGTTTGCATGCTATTGCAATATAGTAATTTCATTTGTATCAAATCATCATTCATTGAGCTATGACGCGCGTTTGGGATCATTGTCCTGTTGGACTCACTGTTGAGGCATACTTTGATCTGCAAAAGGTAACATTTAATCCTCAAGAATTTGATTATGCATGTATTTGTCCATCATACCTTTTATACAATCAAATAGTTCCAATCCAGAAAACCCTAAAAAACACTCCAAAAACATCCTTTCTTTGCCACTATCATGTTTCACAGTTCTAATAGTGTACACTTTTTTTTATGGTTTGCTAACCGTTCGTCTCACATTTTCTTTTACCATATGAACCTTTCAGCTTTTAAATTGACTTATCCAGCCGTAATAATTGTCTCCACTATTTTACCGTCCCATTTCTGTAAACCTCTCCAAACTCCAAATGTGCTTTTTGGTCCTTTATCAATATGAATAGTTTTCTTGCTGCACGCTAATTATATGCAACTCTGCATTATTCAAATGCCACCATTCACTATTTTCTGAAACATTGAGTTTCAATATGCATATTGTTTCTCTGAGAGAGATCAAAAGGATTCTTCTTCATGTACCAAGTTATTTAATGAACAGTATGAGGAGTATTTTTCTTCGGTCATCCACCTATATGTTCAGTTTCAAATATTCTTTTGATTTTTTTTCAATAACTTACAACCGCTTGTGACATTTTACACTTTTTATATAATTAACTTGGTCTTGTTCCTGCATTATAAATTAGAATGATTTTTTGTTTGAAAACAATCATTCATTACATGTCTTCTGCTATCTTTCGGATAAAGTTTTGTTGTGAATTTCTATTAAATAACCAAAGTGTTTTATGTAACATAAAATACTAATTTAAGAAGCTACTACGTCTTCTTTAGTTAAAGTAGAGATTTGAAATGAGCAACTATGATAATAGGTGTTTAAATAAAAGTTTCCTTTGTTTTGAAACGTTACTACTTTCATACTGTTTTGAATTCACTCAAAAATCTATAAAAAAAGAGTCATGAAAGTTGGAAGAAAGCAAAATACACTCCATATTTATTAGCAAATAATATACTTAATAAAGTTTTTTAAGTTAAAACTGTCTCATAATTTTTTTTAAACACTTTTGTCTCGTAGAATAGCATTTGGCTTTAGATTCCCCATTCATTTAAAGGACAGTGTATTTCTGTCCGTATAGTAAAGAAGCAACTAAAATCTACATTTCATAGTTAGATACTCGAGAAAATACAAATTTTAAGATCATTTTTGATATCATATTAAAACTTGACTCTACAAGACAGTAAATGATTGTTATCGACTGACTAAGTCGGATGTATTTGGACAAACAAAACTTTTTTTTGTCAGAAGTTTCGAAGATTAACCTCATTTTTGCAATAAATTCACGATGCGTTGCAGAAAGATCATCACTTTTAAAAATGCATTAAAACTTAATGCCATCAAGTATACTTTATCGGTAAAAATTTTACATTCCTGCCACACAGCAAGTCAAAACTTTGGGATTTAGTATGCAAATTTTTAATCAAATAGTTTGCACAAAAGAAAGGCTCTACAAATAATAACATGACGTCAGCAAGACCCTGGCATCAACCCTACTAAGCTATTGTGGCATAAGCTAGAGAGAAAAGTTTTCAAAAGTAAGCCCTGCATCCTTAAAACTTTATGGCACACCCTAAAATGGTATGACTATTCACTTAAGTGGTGACTTAGTACGGAAATATAATATGCAGCTTTCAATATAGCTTTATTGATACTTTTCATTATTTTTTTTTTTTGTAAAGAGAAACAATGTAAATAAAGAAATTAGAATTACATTTACCATATTTTTATTTAACATATCTTTCCTCAGCATTAATTACATCTTCAAGTTGACTCCTAAACCTGGAAGAGTTGGTTTAGATAAAGTCTTTGGGTTCTTTTCCCAGTCCTTTTTGGGGTGAGAAACCAGAAGACCCAGGGACCATAACTCTTTTTAAGCAGTGTTTTGGCAGGTTCTCTTGGAGCCACCTCTAGCTCTTCTGGAATTTATGTGGAGATGCTTCATCCTGCTGTAAAACAACACTGTTATCTGGAGAATAGTGGGTAATTCAGGGTTTGACATGGTCCTCGAGGATTTGAAAGTACTCAATAATCTCAACTTTCTGGCCAGATTTGAAGAAAACTGGAGGCATTTTGAGGCCATCTGAAGAAATGGGCATCATAATTGAAGCCGTGGTTGCTGTGGGACTGCCTGGACTAATTGATGACTAATAAAACAGTTGGTTCTGCTGTATGAGACAGAATCAACAATAAACAATTTCTCATCTGACAATTGAATGATTATTGGTCTCTTCTTTAGAAGACTCAGAAGTTTCTTTGATCTTTCAAATCTTTTTTTGCTAACACTTGGAGAAACCAAGTGTTTCTTTATTCTAGCTCTTGGCTCAGCCTTCAGATTCTTCCTTAACAGATTTCATGGTTTGCTCACTGATGGATAACTCTTTAGCCATTTTTAATGTACTGGATTCCGAGAAATTTGACCCTTGATTAATTAACTATTTGAAAAAGTTTAATCACTGTGCTGAAAGTATTCAAAGGCTTGTTCAACTTTTTAGCAATTACTTCGGGCGTGTTGCTATTCATGACAAGTTCAACAACAGACTTATTTTTACTAGCTGTTTTTTTTAATTATTTTTATTTTCAAAGGCTTTGAGTTAACAATTGCAAACATCATGCTAAAAATAAAAATCGAGCATCTATTTTATTACCACCAAACTTTTTATAAAATTTGCGGTCACATACAAAAAACTCGCTCGTTTTAATTTATTCAATGTATATATTAGTGTTGTTATCAACTTCGACTAAATCGACTAAAAGTTGACGAGTCGAAAGTCGAAATTAGACGACTTTGAAAATTCGAATGGTCGATTTAATCGACTATGGGTTTCCTCTTAATCGACTAAAAGTCGATTTAGTCGAGTAATCATCCTAAAATCCTTATTTAAATTTTTTCATTTGATTTAACTTTATCAATCTCTAATATTGTTATGATGCTAATCAATTAGTAAAGAGATATCTTTATAAGTAGTTTATCTTGTAAAGATAAGTTATTTACAAAGATTGAGCGATGCGTGAGAATATCATTCATAACTGTTTTTTGTAATTTAAACAAAATATCTTAGCATTGAACCTAATTTGCTGTATCACATTAACTCTTAGCTTACTGCATGTACCACTACTTCATTAATGTTTTCTTTTTCACAATATAGTAACCAGCTGATGCTTTTTAAAACAAAGTGTTAAATAATGTGTTATGGTACTCAGTTAAGGATGCAAAAAAGTTTTATAAATCTGCTACCCTAAAAAAATTTTAGCCACCCCATCTGCCCCCTCCTATCTACGCGACAACTATTTATTACGTTTTTTGTTAATTTTTTGCTTTAACTGTTTAATGAAAAATTTTACTCAAATATTTCGACTAAATTGAATTTTAGTCGACTTTGTCGATTTTAAAAATGTATTAGTCAATTTTGGTCGACTTTGAAAAATATATTAATCAATTTAGTCGACAGTCGAATGATTTCAAAGTCGTAACAACACTAATATATATATATATATATATATATATATATATATATATATATATATATATATATATATATATATATATATATATATATATATATACATATATACACTGTAGGCCAAAAGCTTCCGGACACTTGGATTTTGTTTAATTTTTTAATTAAAACTCCCGTAATTATTTCAAAAAAGTTCAAATATATTTATTTTATAAAAGATGCATATAGTTACTATTTAAGAAAAAAAAAAGACAAAAATGAAATAAAAAAAATACTAACAACACTATAATTATTAAACTGTCTTTTCGTCAAAAATAACTCATGAGTTTTTATCACTTTTTTTGCGATCCGTGGCATCCTATTTATTAATTTATTTATCATTTCGGATGTAGTTGAAAACCAGGATTCTTCTAATATCTGCCACAGGTGCTCTTTGGAATTTGGGCATTTTTGTCTAACCTTGCTGTCCAATTCTTCTCTCAGTAACTCTATTGGGTTCAAATCTTGTGATTGGGCTGGCCAGGTCATGTTTTTGAGGGCACCATTTATCCTCTTGTTCCTTTATATAGTTCTTACATAATTTTGAGGTGTGTTTAGGGTCATTGTCCTGCATAAAAACAAAACCACGACCAATAGTTCTTAAGCCAGAAGGTATAGCATTAATTTCTAGAATTGTTTCATATTGTTCTTTTTTCATAATACCATCAATTTTAACTAGGTCACTTACACCAGCAGAAGAAAAACATCCCCATACCATAACTGACCCACCACCATGCTTGATTGTCGGCACTAAACACTCTGGGATTATTTTTTCTTTTGTTGTTTTTCTGATGTAAATTCTATGTCTTTGCCCAAACAGTTCAAGTTTGGACTCGTCGGTCCATAGTACTTTTCTCCAGTCTTCTTTTGTCCAATTTTGGTGGTCTATAGCCCATTGTAACTTTTTCTTTTTATTTCCAATCCGTAGCAACGGTTTCCTGACCGCAATGAGACCAGAAAGTCCTGCTTGTCTAAGACGTCGTTTCGTAGTGGTTAATGAAAAAGATTTTGAATGACTCCTATTAAAGCCTGAAGTTGTTTCCGGTGCCGTAAGTCTTTGATTTCTTTTACTCATCAATATTATACTATTATCTTCTGCTTTCGTTGTCTTCTGTGGTCTACCAGATCTTTTTTTTCTTCAAAAATACCTGTTTCTTTCCATCGTTTGATAGTATCTTGTAAAGTACTTCTGGCAACTTTTGATTTTTTGCAAATTTTACGAACTGAATAACTTTCTTTATGTAATGTAATTATTTCAGAACGTTTTGCAACCGTTAAAGAAGGTTTTTTACCCATGCTTTTAATTAAATAGTCGAATTATAGAATTTCAAAATTGTTTTGAAGATTTTTTAATGCAACCGTCATTAATACCAAATGAAAACTAAACAAAACTAAATATTCTTAATCGTTTAGTCGGCTATCATTTACTACAAATATTTACTTCATATTTCAACAAATAAATAACTTTAACAAGACCAAATTCTTAAGAGTAATGTAACGCTATATATCAAGTTAAAATAAACAATTAAAAAAACAAACTTATTTATGTAAGTTTGAGGTCAGTAATACCCAATTACTGACCTCAAACTTACATAAACACTTAAAATTAATAAGTTTAAGTATTATAAATTAGTATTATTGATTAATTTAATAATACAGGATAGATTTTAGCTTTTTATGTAAAAATATCAAGTGTCCGGAAACTTTTGGCCTGCATTGTGTATGACTTGAATGTTGACATCGTGTGTAAGAGTGTATGTTAGAATAATGAGAGAATATCAAATAATACAAATTCTCTAAATAAAAATAGGGTAGGGCGGGGCTAGTTGAGCAAATTTTACTTAATCTAATAGATATCTTGAACGGTGCGTCTGATTTCCATAAATTTTTCTTTATTAAAAAGATAATTTTATCTGATAAAAATTGCCTAAGAAAAAAAAGAGGGTTTTTAGATTTGTTTGAGAAAATATTTCCTAAAGTTTACCGAGCTGCTCAACCTACCCCAGCGGGGTAAGTTGAGCAGCTGTGTAGGGTTAGTTAAAAACAAAGTTAGTTAGTTGAAGTTTTTATTTCTGAACTTTTGTCGTATATATTTTATTGATTAAGTAATATTTAAGTAAAAATATTTTTAAAAGAAGCAAAAATTTAATAGTTTTAAATTGCATTAACAAATTTAAAAAAAAAAGAATTTCAGATATTATTTTTATGGACCTTTAAATGTTTACCCAACGAAGTTTGTTTATCCGTATTCGATAATGCTGTTTCATTAAATGAAACAGCATTAAAAGAGATTTGATAACATAAAATGTTTATTAAACTTAGAGTTTGTTTCTTTTTTGTTTTAAACGTAAGCTGTTTTAGAAATGTTAAGCGAGAAGTGTTTTATGGTGCTACAGTAAAAAATCTGTTTTCTTTAGAAATCAAACTAAAATTTAAAGTTTTCTCCAGCATAAGAGAACTAAGTTTGATTGTAACAAAGTATATTTATGACTATCTTTGTAGCGGAAATTTCCGAATGGTCTCCATTTGGTGAATGTTCTAAAACATCTAATGAAAGCAATCCTATCCGTAAACGAACTCGAACATGTTCGCCTGCAAACCTATGTCAAAACATAATGGTTTTTGAAACTATTGCTTGTAATCAAGAGTTTGCTTATCCAGGTTGGTATCTCAATAAGTTTACAATATTAAAAAATACGGAATATTTAATGAGTTATCAATTAAATGTCGTTTTAACATTTGTTATTTTTTTTTCTTTCTTTGTGTTATGTGATTAAAACTTTTTGTTTATAAAACTATTTGACTTAGTATACAAAATAGCTGATTGGTCAGGGTGGAGCTCTTGTTCTGCATCATGCAAAGTATCAAACTCAAACCCAGTACGCTTTCGAACTCGAGATTATTGCCTTAACAATGACCTATCTGCATATCAGTGTAGGGATGAAGATATGATAAGTTATGAACCTTGTAATACAGACTCCTGCCTAATAGGTTATTAGGATATGTTTATAAAAAAAATAAATGAAAGTTTTATTTCATTAAAATATATGGTGTTTTCTTCTGCAGCCTGTGATTTTTTTAATGTGTATGCAATATTTCTTTTTTTTTTTTACAGTTAAATCTTGCTCTAATTTAAACATCAGTTTTATTATGGTACTGGATTCTTCATCTCGAGTGTCAGCATCATTGTTTGATAATCAATGGGCCAAAGAAAAAATTTTTTTTAAAGAATTTATTGCTTACTCAGAACTTGGTTTAAATCCTAATGTTCAATTTGCTCTCGTAAACTTTGGTGCATCTTCTGAAATAACTTCTCCTTGTGGTCAACTTTCCACCAAAACGCAGGTAATTGCAACACTTGATAATTTGTCAAAGAAAAATGGTGCAACAGCAATTAATGATGCCTTGTTAAAAGCAAGAGAAGCTTACAAGGGTTGCCAGAGGCTAAATGTGTTGCCAGTTGTTTTGTTTCTTACAAATGGTCATGAAGATGTTGAACAAGATATGAACATTAGATTTCAAACTGAAGCATTTGTTAAAGATGAAGCGCTATTATATATTGGAGCAGTTGGTTCTTCAGTAAATATATCTGATATTCAGAGGATGTCGAAATATGTTATAAACAATTCAGAAATATTATCATATCAGTTTGCGGAAAGTTTTTCAGAACTATCAACACCCGTTCCTGAAAGTCTATTTGCTTTATTCAATTTTTGTGAAAGTAAGAAAAGATTTTTCCTTATCTGTTTTTACCTCCTTAAATATATATTTTATCTATTTTTACCTGCTTAAATATATATATTGAACGTTTTTATTCTTACATTTACATTGCAATTATTCTTGTGCAATATCTCGAGCCATATTTTCATATTTATTATAAATATTATAATTAGATTTTACAAACATTTTAATTTGAATCGTAAGAATCTGAAGAAGTTTTTAAAACAAATTTTAGCTAACTTTTGTACCCGGTAAAACTATTAACTCCTTTCTTCAGTTTTAACTTTGTAGATCGTAGAAGCAAGTGTTAATTATCATTTTTTACATTACAAATATATATATTACATAATAAAAATATCATAATATTAATTAAGATAAATGAAACTTGTTCGACTGCTTATGTCTAAAAGTAATCCAAAAATTGCTCAAAGCAAATCCTAGTTATCATCTTCTTTGATTTTGTTCAATACTTGAGTGTATTAAAAAATTACTTTTTTAAAAAAACTATTTTTAAATATTACTCTAATTATAATTAATTTTTATTATTAAGTATTTAATTAGTAAATTATATGAGTACTGATGTACTTATTTTCAAATTTTCAATCTCATTAAAAGATAAAGATATTATGATTTCATTTTTAAAATGAAACTTTGTTTTCTATAAATGAACACTTTCAGTTGGACTTTGCTTATTTTTGAACAAACTTTTCTTAAATAAAATAATTCGCATTGAAGTAATAAACTATATTTTTAAACTTTTGATAAAATTACTGTTTGTTTTATAGCCAGAGGGCAATGGTCTGAATGGGAAGAATGGAGTATGTGCTCTGTTTACTGTGGAGCCTTTGGATTTCAGAAACGGTTTCGTATTTGTTTAAATTACTACACCTCTTTTGTCCAAGAAGATTGTGGAGGTCCAAATTTTCAACTTAAGGTTTGCAACTTCAATTGCAGTAAGTTGTATTATATTTTTGTTTATTTTGTTGCTTTATGCGTTATTATTCTTTTTTACATATTAAGTTTTAGCAAAGTCATTGTTTGTGCTTTATTTTCCTCTCCTTATTTTACTGTTAAAATAATTATTTCTTTTGTCATCACTGTTTTAAGATTTGCGGTGTAACAAGGTTTAAGCCATTTTTATAGGTTAAAGGTTTATTTCTTTACAACTCACTTTGATTAAGCTATCTATGTTTTATTTCAATACTTTTAAAGTTAAAGATTAATTTAATATATATTTGTTCTTTTGTATTTTATCATTTATTTATTTTATAATTAATTTATATTTAAATAATTACGACTTTTGCTTTGTAACACTAATAGTTATGTTTTAAAACGCTTTAAATTCCATGTAAAAATCATATTTGTAGGTACTTTTAATGAATGGAGTACTTGGAGTGCTTGTTCTGCTTCTTGCTGGCTTGAGCACAACCGTCCTACCACCTCTCGTTTTAGATCTTGCAATAATGAGCTTGGTCCCTGTAATGGTCTTTTTAATGAGACTCAAGAATGCAACACAAACATTATTTGTTCAGGTAGTTAGAGGCATTAAAAATGTTTATGTTTAAATCTTTAAGGCTTATGTTAAATTTTTCTCATTATTTTTTATTTTATTTTATTTTTTTTGCTTTGTTTGTTTAATATCAAAAAATTCTCAAACTTCCAGCCAGTATCAATTTTCCTTTTATGATTGACCACCTTTGTAAAATGTTGATTCTGTCTTGCCTAATTCTCCAAATTTTAACCTGTGTCAATATTTGTTTTAAGTTTGATATTTCTAATTAGATTAATTAACTGCTCAGAGTAATTCTACTCTAATTCTTAAACTTCCAGTCTGTATTGATACTCTTTTTAAAATTAAACATCTCTGATAAATGAACAATTACCTCTTGCGTAATTCTCATATTTCTAGCCAACGACAATATTTGTTATTAATTTGATTTTTCTAGGTGTGTTAAAGTCAATTTACTGACTGTTCTATATAATTTTAGCCTTATTCTAAATATTTTTTAAAAAACATTAGACACCAGAGGTAATTGGGTGAACTTTTGCTGTATATTCAAAAACTTATAATCTTAACTCTAAGACCAAAGTTTATAAAAGAAGAAAGCTTTTTGAAGTTGGTTTCTTAAGTACTTGGTTAATTTAGACTTATTAAAAACTTTAATAAGCCAGTATATAAGTTGAAATGAATGATTAATTGGAAGATTGTTTGCTACTTTCAAGGTGGCATTTTGAAACGTCAAAGTAAAGTTTGCAATTCTTTAACAGATTTTGCAAGTTTTGTTTGATCATTAAAAGATGCGTTATGGCTTCTTTATCAGGAAAGTAAAATTGTTAATGAAGTTTCAGTTTTACTTCCAAAGATAACTTTAATATTTGCTTTTTTTTATTTGCTATTTGGGGACTTGAGTGGGTGTTTAATAAATGAAGCTGACTTAATATCAAAATTTAGCATTGTTTAGGGTTTGAAAATTGATCAACTATGCTTTGAGCATAAATGCATTTTCATGAATAATTTTCGCTCAAAAGAGCTTTCTAGTTACTTATATTTTACTCCAATAATATATTTATAAACAGAAACTCAAGGGTCACATTTCATTTTAGTACCTACTTGCTCGATTATAAGTTCCCCCAAAAACAAAGTGTTATACCATTTTACACATATCTATTTTTTAGAAAACTGACATTTGAGATCTGTGCTTTTTAAAAATTGATCTTATTTCTACTTAAGACAAAAAAACAGCTTCGGAAGCTATGAGTAGTTTGAAGCTGCGAGTAATTTACTTCTTATGATCGTAATCTTATTTTGAAAATTTTGATGTTTTACAGATACTTTAAATATGTTTTGGAAACAGATATATGCTTTTTACATGTTTTTATTTTCTGTCAATTATGTGATATTATGTTAAATAAAGGAAGTCATTTAACATATGATAAAATGGAAAACTTTTAAAATATGTTAGACCAAACTTAATTAGCCACACCCCTTAATCTATTACAGAAAGATAAGTAAGTCTTGCTTTATCTCCTAATTTTGTGGCCAGTCCTCCTAACTATTATCTATCAACTGAATAGTCTGAGAGTACTTTCATGTAAACTTAACACAGTGAATTTTTTTAAGTCTTGATAAACGCAGAGTTATTCATTGTTTTACCAGCTAAAACAGGATGAGTCATCTTTTGACATATAGTAAAGACAAAGTTCTCTAGCTAAATTGTTTTGTTGCAAGAGAAAATATCTAGTTTGAAAAGAAATAATTTGTTCAGGTAATAAAGCATTTTGCTCATGCACTAAAATAATCACTTTAAACAGTTTTTTATGCAACCAGGCAATAAAGTCTACATAAAGATTGCAAAAAAAAAATTCGCAAAAGCTTACTTTATTTAAAAATACTTCATTAAATTCTATGTTTTTCATTTAAAATCTTAGTAATATTTTAAGTTTTTTTTACAGGTGTTTCTAAATTGTTCAAACTTTTTATTTCAAACGGGAATGTTTCATATAGATATTGATATGTTTACAGTGATTGCTCCGACGAAATTTTTTTGCCGGTTCTCAAGACAAGTAAGCATATTTGTGAATATGGCTGTAAACCAGGCAGCTTCTTATGATTGAATATCGGTGCAGTTTTTTTTGCAACAAACAAATCAATAAATCATAATAATCTTCTAATCAATAAATCATAAAAATCGTCTCTCCTAACAAAAACCATCCTTTACAAATTTTCTCGTTCCTTTTATACCGTATACTTTTCGTAAAAGATCCTTAAAAAATCGTCATAAATAACCGCAAACATATATTTACCATTCTTTGATTTTCACTGGTAAAAACACTATTAAAACTATCAACTTCATAACGTCATTAAATGTTCTAGCGCTTTCCGCAACGGAATTACAATCTGCAGCGAAATTCAAGGACAACGTTTCAGCAACAACTTTTAATTAGCCATTCGACTATATCACCTGAAATTTTTTAGTTGCTACATTGCTATATTTATAAATGACAATTTAATCCATCAAATGTCAATGTAATCAAGAGCCTCATGGTCTAATACATGAGGCTCCTGATTACATTGACATTTGATGGATTAAATTGATAAGTGATATTATTCTTTTATAAATTATGAAATTTCAAAAGTTAAATATAAGTGATTTAGTGTGTGATTACTCTGTTTTAGATATATTGACTTAAAGCAAGAAAATTAATTCTAAAAAAATTATAGGGTTTTGCTCATAAAAACAACAACGTAGAAGGGTTTACTGAGACTTTTTTTTTCAAAAAATTCACCGCATTTGCTTAAAAAAATATTCATCAACTTGTCCACGACTAGCACTTTCAATGGGAGTTAAAAATCAGCTAAGTTAAAAAAAGGGTCTTTTTAGCAAGTAGCTTTACACTTGATCACTTGTTGAAAAAAGAAAAATGAAAACGTAACATTTTGCGCTTGGCTATTATTAAGGCGAATCGCTTTTTTTTCATTCTTTAGTAAAATAAACAACAAAAATGTATTATTATTTGTTTTGTCCCAAGCTAATTACATCTTCTTCAGGAATCGAATGTGAAACACTCAATAAATATAATATGTTATGCTGGCACATTTACAACCAATTAAATATCCCTTCACAGCAACTAGTTTTCAAACTCTACTGTTATTTGGTCTATTTTTAGACTTATTATAAATCAAAATTGACTTTTTACTTTTACATGAAGTAGATGGCAGTCGAATGTTTAATGTCTGGAAAACACTGGTACTAAGATGAACATAGTCTCTGGCATTAAATTATTGACCCAGGAGGCAAAAAGATATCTAAAATTCATCTAATATGCATCTGAGAACTGGTCTAAAAGATGTCTGAATTCACGTCGTGAATGAACGCTAAATAGACATCTATTTTATAGACGTCTTTTAGATGCACTTTATTCGATAAAAAAATTAATAAAATAGACGTATATTGCACATTTTTTATGCATCTAAAAAGATGTTCCTTTATCAAATAAAATGCATCTAAAAGACATCTATAAGATAGACATCTATTTAGCGTTCATTTACGATGTGAATTCAGATATCTTTTAGATTAGTTTTTACATGTATATTAGATGCATTTTAGATATTTTCTTGCCAACTGAGTTAAGATTAGTAAGTCTTTAAAAAATTACACAAGTAAAGAAACAATTAGGTTCAAGTTGTTGAAATTTATTTACCAAGATTATAAAACAAATATTTACAATAAAAAACTATAATTGTGTATTGAGTCCACCAACTCTCTGTTCCACGGTATCGCTATCTAAAATATAATGTAATAGCATGTAAATAAATGCACTTATGCTCTAAAAGACATGTAGAATGATTAAAAAATCTGTTTACATGAAATACATACAAATTTTCACTCGGCTTGTTGCCAAATTTCATAAAAACATCAAAGATATGAGATATAACACGTCTTTTGGGTAAAAAGTAACCTTGTTAAGCAGTTTTTTTTCTCTTTATCTTCAATTATCTGAAGAAGATATAATATATAATAATAATAATAATAGTAATAATAATAGTTAATTTGAAAATATAATTTTATTGATTTAAAAAAAAATTTATCACCAATTTACCAGTATTAAACTCCTTTTTTTTCTGGTTACGAGCAGGAGCATTTTGCAAAACATCAGTTACGGATTTTTCTAGATCTTTTACGATCCTCGATTGTATTCACAGGAATCTGTCAAAACAAAAAAATTTTAAAATATTCAACATTATTTATTTTCGTATAGATAAAGAAAGGTGATGGAGACAAAAATACTAGTATGGCACAAAAATGAGCTGAAGAGCACATTTTTAATTCAGTGAGTAGTTATATACACATATTAAAACTATACCTTGTAAAACACTCCAGATATTTACTAGGTTTTCGAGACTTATTTTTTCCCCATTGCCTTTTCAATTTAATTTAGATTGTAGCTGATTGGAAAATAACCTGACAGATATTTCTACAATAAACTGACATATATTTGAATATGTTAATGAAATTGCATATTTGAATACATGAAACAAACTATTTGAATGAACTATAAATTACAAAGTTTTATAATCATTAAATTTAAACCCCAAACAAAATTACTTTTGCATCTAGATACTAATTTAAATACCTACAGAAAGTTACTCAAAAATTTTATTATTTTTAAGTTACAAGTAACTGTTAGCCAAATGGTCAAAATTATTTGTTTTTTGCTGCTACTTAATTAAATTTCTGATTAACTGAAATTAGATTAGAACTATCATTTACCTCTCCATGATCATGAAAACATGCTCTCTTGGCTCTTTGTTACCAACTATTTTCAAACTATCAAGCTAAAATTAATATAATATAAACTAATATATTCAATTTATTTTTCTATACAACATATAGAGTTAAACCTGAGCTACCTTCAAATAACCCAAAATAAAACAAGATAATTAGATCATGTCAATATATTACATTTTGATTTGTCATTTAGTTTATTATTAAGTTCTACCAATTGGTCAACTGATTCTAGCAACTTCACCTCAGTTGCATGAAATTTCACTTCTACAAGCTCCTTTAAAATAAATTTTATTACAGCCAGCTCTTTGAGAATAAGATGTTGCACCTCTATAAATAATTGTGTATATGTAAAAAAAGGTCAGTAGCTACCTCAAAGTTATTATTTAGCACATGAAACCAAATAGCAAAAAAACCTATTAGTTATTTATTAATTAATCCTCACATTTTTTGGGTACATAACCCCTAACGACATGTCCAGGCTGAGTATGACACTGGTATACCGGTTTGGGCACCAAAACTATTCTGTCATAACTCCAGATCAAATCAGTTAAAATAAATATAATTCATATATAAGTTCCTTTTAGAGGGTAATTTAGACTGTTTTGATAGCATTCAAAGTATTTAGGCACTGATTCTCAAATTCAGAAATCAAGGACCTTTTTTTTCTGCAAATATTGTTTTTTGGTAAAATGATTTTTTTGTTACAAATATCCATACAGCTGTGCGCTGACTGTTTATTTTTTGTTTAAAAAAAAGGTCCTCAAAATATAAGCTGAAACTCTTTTTACCTGTGTCCCTAAATAACTTCTAGATACATCACTGACCGCCAACATTATGCAAACACAAAAGAGAGGAATGAATAAAAACGAACCCCAAAAGAGCATATCATTTGTTATTTTATTCACTTCCAGTAGTTGGCTTAATATTTTTGAAAGCTTACTTTTTATATCAGCGTTAACTTTTTTAATAGAATCAGGCAGCAGCAAAAGAGGCTGGAATCCTAACAAAAATAGTTTGCATTGTAAATAAACTACCTTGCAATACTGTATTTACAAAAAAACTTAATACATGCAAATTAACAGTTAAACAAGCTAGAATTAAAATAAAAATTCAGGTATTAAAGAAAATTTTACTTCGACAGATAAACAACTAAAAAGTCACATATCGATGGCTAAACTCCAACACCACGTATCTCAAAATTTGGGTGTTTTGAGTTTAGTAGTGAATAAGAAACTATGGCCAATCTACACCTGATTCTAACAACACTTATGTTAAATAATACCGGGAAAAGTGTTTGAATTAGGCAAATTTGTTTCCTGTATCTTGTTAGTTGGCAAAACTGAATTCTAACACCACGTATCATGAATTGTTTACATTGAAAACATGTGACAATATTAACCAGCTGGTTCATTTCAGGTAATTATTGTTTAATTTGTTAACTGTAATGCAGTTAAGTTAATTGATTACTAGCTTAGAAGAATATTAGAAGAGATGAGACATGATTTATTCAAATTTTTTTGGCAGCTATCTTGGAAAGAAAAACAAGTTTACATCCGCAACCACGTGAAAAAAATTGATGTTCAACAGAAAACTGTTATAGACAAAATAAGCAGGGGGTCTGGTTCATTTAGATACTACTTAAGTCCTACTACTGGTGATTTAAAACCTGTTTGGAAACAGACGTTCTTGAATACCCTTGGTATGAAAGAATGGATGGTTCAAAATTGGGCATCAAGTACAGTTGTGTCTCCAGATGACAAGGAAACACAGCATTCAGAACAAGAAGATGGTGCTATTCTACTAAAAGATATCATTTAACAATGTGGATGTAGAGAGAAAAAAATACCACAAAAGAAAAAGATCTTTTCTGAATGGTTTGAAAGTTTAAGAAAAGTCCAATCTCATTATTGCAGAGCATCCACGTCGAAAATATATTTCGAACCATTACGGGATACAAAAAGTGATTTGTATAGATCATACAAAGACTTTCGCATTTCTCACAATAAACCGTATGGATCCCTTACTATATTTATGCAACTTTTTGAAGAAAAGAATTTATCCCTCTTTGTTCCCAAAGAGGATCAGTGTGATACTTGTTACACATTCAAAGCAGGCCATGTTTCAAAGGAAGACTACGATCAGCATATTACTGAGAAAAATAGGGCTCGAGCTGAAAAAGAACGGGACAAACAGAAGGCAGCTGATGGTGAAATATATTGCTTGACGGCAGACACGGATTCTGTTAAGTTAACCCCCATGACAAAGGCTAGTGCCATGTATTATAAGACCAAGTTATGTTCGCATAATTGTACTGTTTATAACTTAGCTAATAGACATTGCAAATGTTACTGGTTTTCAGAAGTAGAGGAGGATTTATCGGCCTACACATTTGGCTCTTGTTTGGTTGATTATTTGAAGGAACATTGTCTATCTCCTTGCCGCCCCATTGTAGTATACACAGATGGTTGCACAAATCAAAATCGTAACCAATTTGTATCAAATACCCTTCTTCACTTTGCCGTCCAAAATAATATCAATATAACTCAGAAATACCAAGTGAAAGGGCATGGGCAAATGGAGGGAGGTTCAATACATGCGAGGATTGAAAAATAAATTAAGGGAAGGATGTGTACCTACCATTTGAGTATGTAAAATATACCAAGGAGGCCCGACAAACTCCCTTCCCTTATGAAGCTGCATATTTGAAATATGACTTTTTTAAAGGTTTCTCTAATATAAGCTATTACGACTCAGTTCGTCCAGAAAGAAAGAAGGGTGATCCATGTGTCGTTGATGTTCGCTGTTTCCAGTACCTACCCACAGGAACGCTTCAATACCAATTATCTTTTGATGGAAGTTTTGTGGATTTGCCCAGAGAACCAATCAAAGTTAATTAAGATGAGTCACCTATACAACTATTTAAGGAAAGGATTCCACTTCCATACGCCAAATGGAAACATTTACAAGACTTGAAGTATGTCATCCCAGAGGATTTCCATCACTTTTATGACTCCCTTCCTTACAAGACATAATTTTGTGAAGACAACTGGAGGTGTCTGAGGACGCTTAAAGTTACCCAATATAACACCAAAGAAGATATATGGGGTTATGTAACTGTTTAACGCTACTATTTTTTAAAAGACTGCCTTAATTCAGTTTTATATGCCTTTAGTTTATAAATTGTATCCTTTTTCATTTTAGACCATTCAGTTTTATTATTGACTTACCCTCTTAAACAACACTTATCTCAGACAACTCTTTAGGTCAATTCCACGTATCTTAGAAAATTGCCCATATTTCAAAGTAAAAACTTATTTTAATCAAATCAACATTTTAAATAAAGAAACAAAAGAATTAAACAATTTGACGTTTTTTTATTTTTTTATTTCTGTGGTTTTTTTGAAAAATATCACGTTTTTTGGCTCTCCTGAAAAGTTGTGATTCTTTAGATACGTGGTGTTGGAGTTTAGCCATCGATATTATTCTACTTTTTGACATACCATTATTGATAACTTCGTCTAACTTTCTTAGGGCTTAGCTCAAGAGCAATTCTTGATCTTTCCTCTTGTATAAATTTTGGCTATTAAAGAGATTTGTTTAACTATTTACACTATACTTAAACCTGATCAAATATTAAAACATGCAGACAAATCTTTCTTCAAAGTTGAGTTATGTTCGTACTCATTAAGCTCGCGGATATCAGAGTATTCATTGTCAGAAAAAAAACACTCAATATGTTCAGAATATTCCTCAAATGTCCTTTCATTCTCATAAGATGAACTATTATCTCCTCCTAAGATTCTAATATTGAGTATACTGTCTAAAGGTACAAATGAGGATTCCAGTAATTTCTTGTGTTCTTTTTGAATATATCTACGACGTCGTTGTTGATATGAACTTTTTGTAAACGGCATAATTGTATCTAGATAAAAATCTTCTTATTTCAAGACCAAAAAAAGGTAAATAACTCAGACCAGTCAAACTTCTAAAAACTCGTCACTGTTGTTTTTAACTATATTTCTCAATGGAAACGTTATGTGCACAGCCAACCACTAAAGCAGTTTTTGGCATTGTTAAAAACACCATATATTACTATAAAAATACATACTTATATCAAAATTACATTTTAATCTGTAAATAAAAATATCAACTTAAGAAAGTTCTTATCTTTCAGATCATGAAGTGATTTTAGTAAAATGTTATGCACTGACCATGAAAATATTTCGTCGTTATATTAGCAAGTAATTTATAGAAGCATGTAATTTTATTATTTAAAACTCATTAAAAATTATTATCATTATGACTTATGCTGTTGATAGGTTAGTATAAACTTAGCTACGTATAAATTTTTATTCCTTTCTAGAAACAAGTTTCCGCCTTGCACGTTTCTTTAATGGCGGTAATTTATAATAATCGTTCTGTAAAATCGATTTTGTCTTGAGTTAAAATTTTTTCTTTCTGTTTAACTGATCAATAGAAGACATTTTAAATGCATCTATATATAACCGAAAAGAGATAATTATGTTTTAATCTTGTTGTTATTAGTTTTGAACTGTTGACGGTCATGAACAAATTTGATGCTTCAATTAGAGAAAAAATAGAATAAAAAAGTAAAAATAATAAAGAAACAATATTAGAAAAAGCCATTTATTTATTGGTCTAGTTGACTAAAGTTTTTTGAACATACTCTAATAGTTTTTTTCCACCAGGCTATTATCAATAGGACGATCATTACTATCATTAAAAGTAACTTTAGGATTATAATGGTATTTTACTCACAAACTTGTTACATGTTTTGTCATTCTTGTGGCATTTGGAAAATAGTACACTACCTTAAAATATATACGAACTACTGTCTTTCTATCCTATTCATTTATTGCATTATGAAAATGTTTGATTATTCTTTTAACATTACATTTACCATAACAATACAAACTAGACTTAGTATATATTATGGAGAAGCAAAAACTTTATGAGTTATATCAGCTGTTATTAACAATGCACCACTGGTTGTTAAAGCAAATCAAGGTCAATATATAAGTTACATGCTTGTCTACATCAAAATCTTTTGATATCCTTATAGTCACTTTTATACTTCTCACTGTATATATATATATATATATATATATATATATATATATATATATATATATATATATATATATATATATTTGCAACAGTATCATTAATTGGCCTTATCTGACATCCAATCATGTAATTCAATTGCAAAATGTGCTAAAATGTTAAATGACGCTATAGAGCTAATAACTTTAACAGTTTTTTTTCGGTGAAAATCAAATAATTGTAATTATGTGGCAGGCGGTTTTTTAAGACGGTTTTTGAGGAATATTTTTGTAAAATTATCCGTTATAAAGAACGAAGAAATAAACGTTCGTAATAATAGAACTTTATAACTGACACTGATATCTGCAAGTAAACTATTTTTACCTTTAAATATTTTGTTTTTAATTTTTTGTTTTTTTTTTATCAGAAACCAAGCAAATAGGCTAAAAAATTTCTTACTTTAAGGGTACTTTTTTGCAATTCAATATCATTAAATGTAATATAATCCTCAGATTTGTTCCTGAACAGAACACAAATTAGGAATTTTTCCTCAAACTCTAAACAAAATAAGTCTATTATCGAAAAGTAACTCAGTACTAATAGTTTCTTAAGATTTTAGGGCTTCTTGTACTAGTTTCTTACAAACACATTTCTTATAAAAGAAAAAACGCGTATAAGAATCTGACACTGAATTAATTGGGTTAAAATACTTCTATAACAGGAAATTACGGAAGCTCTAATCTCTGGATTTAATAAATAGTGATGACTCCAATTATTTTGTTAGATTCAATTTTATTGGAGATAATAATCAAAAGCTTCTATGCTTGTCAAAAAGATTCCATCTCTTCAGCTACAATCATTGACTTAATAATATTGTTTAACGTTTTATATAATATTTGAACTGAAAGCACAGCATGTTAAAAACTTATGTTGCCCAGAGGAAAAAGCGAAACCTGTTTTTAAAATGTTTCTCTAATAGCTATATGAAACAGTAACAAGTGGAAATTTAGAATACTTTTATAAAAATTGAATAACAGATCTTTAACTAGTTGAATGTAATCAAAAAAATTGATAAAAGCTAAAATTTCAAATGGTTTAACATAATAATTATTAGAAAACCTCCTTAACCTTGATTACAAAATTATTCAAACGGAAAATATACATACAAAACCATATAAAAACCTGGGTACATAACTCTTGGTATTAAGTATTATGAACAACATGGATAATAAATTTTTCATAAATTTTCAATGAAAAAGCCTTAAAAAAAGGTTTCTTACGATTTCTAAAGTTCAATTGAAATTCCTTAGTTTTATTTCTTGGTTGTCGCATAGATCAGCCGTAATCCATAAACTTGCATGGTTGCTAAATACTAATTTAAATACCATGTATTGTTTACACAGTTTGTTTATGGAAGCATTTGGATTTCAATTGATTTCTGTGACTAGAATTGCAATATTTCTGTAAAGGTAATTTTAAAAAAGGAACTGTCCTGTTAAGATTTCTGCTTTTGAGAACGAAATAATTATATTTTTACATTCTCCGCGTACACTTTAAAAATATTTCGGCCTGCACCTACCGAACAAAATAAATTAGAAAGAATATTTTATTATCTATATATAAAAAAAAAAGTGTAAAATACAAATATAAAACCTGAAATATATTATAACAAGGAAAGAAAATCTCTGAAAAAAACATTAAAATAATTTCAAATAGGTAGAAATTAAATAACCAAAAAATTAAATTAAATAATAGCATTATAAAATAACGTAGCACCTTATTATGAGATGCTAAATATATTCACCATTAATTAAACACAACACAATCCAAGTGGCCCATAATAATACAAAACAAAATAAAAACAAAAACAGGCAAAAACAGGACAAGGTATAACTTCCTAAATCGCAATTATCAAAACTAAGCTTACACAAACACAGGATAAGTAGTTGAAACCGAGTAAGACTGGCAATCATTTAACAAATGCTAATCTCAAATTATATATTGAAAAAAAAGGCTAAATAGGATATCCAATTGACAAATAATCAAAGCTAATATTTTAAAAACAAAACCGCTCTGATTCTAAAAGAATAAAAGTCCATTACCTGACAAAACAATGACAATAACAATTTCCATAAAAACACAACAAGCTATTCTAACATCGGTCCTCTAAGCAACACATCCGGGTGTTTTGGTATGTATTCTTTTAGTGTTTTGTCATGAGCGCTTCTTTGGTTGTTTTCAGAATGTACTCGTCACTAATATTATGCTGGTCTTTCAGTATTTGCAGAAAGCTGCGTGTTTTCTTAGCCTTCTTTTGCAGCTTTCAATCTGTTCAAAATCTAAATTTTTGATCGAAGATTAAACGTGAAGCTAGCAAGACTAACTGTTTTTGTAAAGCTAACGTTAGTAAACTATCTGTTTTTGCATTAAAGCTGTTGTATGTTTCAGATATTGACGAATGTCAGAGCACGTGCAACTGGAATTTCAGCAAATGTTTAAACGTTCCTGGTAGTTATTTATGTTCTTGTTCTAGTGGCTATCAGCTAAGTATGAACGGAAGCAGCTGTGTTGGTATGTCATAGATAACATGTCTTTTGTAGATAACATTTATAACGCATAAAGAGAATAAATTGTTTGCGGTGCAAGTTTGAAAAGAATCTTTGAAGCAAATAAACAGTTTTTAACAAAGCCTGTAATTTTTCATTGCACGAAATAATGCTCTCAAAACGAAATATCTTTTAAAACTGAAATTTTGTCTCTTAAAGATATCGACGAATGTCAAAACACATGCAACTGGAGTTTCAGCGAGTGTCAAAACACGGCGGGTAGTTACTCGTGCTCTTGCTCCAGTGGCTATGAGTTAAGTAAGAATGGAACCAGTTGCATTGGTATGTTGGCCAACTATATATTTGTGTGTATATATATATAGAAAACATGATGCGTTTATGTAGCGATGAAATACTTGTCGTTCAACTGTAATTCAGCGAAAAAAGCTATTCCGCTTCTGTAGTATGCTAAAAGTGAACTGGTTACTTTAGAAAGTGCATTTAAATAAACATGTATACATGGCATAGCTGTTGTAACCAATTAAGTTCAACAGTATTGCATGCAAAAAAGCTTCTTTCTTTTTTTCTTTTTTTTTCCTAGCTACACTGTTATTCAGTGGAAAAGGCATTTTTTGGTCTTTACTTCTTCTACATTATGTTAAAACTGAAATGGCTCTTTCCGAAAGTGCATAGCTGCTGCAATTGATTAACATTAAGAGTATGGGACGCAAACATTATCTTTTGTACTTCTATCCCTTTCTTTTTTTTCAGATGTGGATGAGTGTCAAACAAAAAGCGCTGTTGCTAAGTGCAATAACTCCTCAACTTGTATCAACACTGTGGGTGGTTACATCTGTAAATGCTTGCCAGGCTATTCTAACATCGGTCCTCTAAGCAACACATCCGGGTGTTTTGGTATGTATTCTTTTAGTGTTTTGTCATGAGCGCTTCTTTGGTTGTTTTCAGAATGTACTCGTCACTAATATTATGCTGGTCTTTCAATATTTGCAGAAATTATTGTTTTTATTATTTCTGTTTTTATTATTATCGTTATTATTATCGTTATTACTATTTTTTTTGTTATCATTTTTGTTATTTTTATTGTTATTATTTTTATTATTAATATTATTTTTTTTATTGTTATTGTCATTATTATTATTGTTATTATTTTTATTTTTGTTTTTATTATTTTTATTATTATTGTTGTTATTATTATTTTTATTATTTTTATTATTATTATTGTTGTTTCTATTATTTATGTTGTTATTATTTTTGTTATTATTATTATTATTATTATTATTATTATTATTATTATTATTACTATTATTATTCATATTATAATTATGATTATTTTTATTATTTTTATTATTCATTTTATTATTTTTGTTATTATTATTTTTATTATTATTATTGTTATTATTATTTCTATTATTATTATTACTATTATTATTCATATTATAATTATGATTATTGTTATTATTTTTATTATTATTTTTATTATTTTTGTTATTATTATTTTTATTATTATTATTGTTATTATTAATATTATTCTTTTATTATTAATCTTATTATTATTATTTATATTATTATTATTATTATTATTATTATTATTATTATTTTATATCATTATTATTATTATTATTATTATTATTATTATTATTATTATTATTATAATTATTATAGTTATGATTATTATTATTATTATTATTATTATTATTATTATTATTATTATTATTATTATTATTATTATTATTATTATTATTATTATTATTATTATTATTATTATTATTATTATTTTTATTATTATTATTATTATTATTATTATTATTATTATTATTATTATTATTATTATTATTATTATTATTATTATTATTATTATTATTATTATTGTTATTATTGTTACTATTATTATTATTATTATTATTATTATTATTATTATTATTATTATTATTATTATTATTATTATTATTATTATTATTATTATCATTATTATTGTTTTTTTTATTTTTATTATTTTTGTTATTAATATTATTTTAATCATTATTTTTATTTTTTATTAGTTTTATTCTTGTTCTTATTATACATATAAGATTTTTTTTATATATTCATATTCTTAGTTTTAAACTGTTGCTTAATTTATTCAAAATTAAACATTTCTAATCATGCTTTTTTTGTTTTGTATTGAATATATATTATTTTAAGTTGTTAGAGTTTTTTAATAAAGTTTTTAAAGTATATTTTTTATTATCTGAATTTAATTGAAATCTTTAAAGCTAATCTTATTTAATCAACATTCGGCAGAAATCTGGATTTGATCCGTGCGGTGCTATTTTCTTTATATTTTTTTCATTGAGTTCAATTATAATTTGTAATAGTGAATATGCTCTTAATGTCTTTCCATCAAGTTTTTTTCGTTTTGGAATGATGATATCAAACTGCATTTAGCTTTTAGCTGTTTGCAGACTTGATTCATACATTGTAATTGATTTTTTTTATCGCAAAATTGAATGTTGAAAAATGAGGAATTGATTGAACTGTATTTCAAAAATTATCAAGTTGTTTAAGGGAAGTATTTGAACTTTTTAAACTTCTGCCAACTTGGTTTTTTCTTTACAAACATAAACTTTAGATTATTTCATGTTTATTCTGTGTGCACTGAGACTTGGCTTAAGGTTAATCGTAGTCATTAGAATATACGAAGTGTCTTCGTAGAGCGCAATTCGCTCTACGTAGCATTAAGCTGCTTAGAGCGCAATATTGTACACGCATGCGCAAATATTTTATTATAACAGTGCGATTTATATTTCACAATAAAGCTGGTTAGATTGGCGATTAGGGTAAGGGTTAGGGTTAAGGATTGGGATAGGGATGGGGATAGGGCTAACATTTACAACATTTAAAAAAAAAGTAATTTAGCGCATGCGTACAAAGTATTGCGCTCCGAGTAGTATAAAACTGCATAGAGCGCATTGCGCTCTAAGTTGCAACGGCCTAGAATATAACTATGGTCTGGAAGTCTATTGTTCTATGTTCTTGTTCACGTTTATTTGTGTCACGAGATCAAAGAGTGCAAAACAAAGTTCAAGCAAACAAAGTTCATACAAACCAACAAATTTTACATAAACAAAGTTTACAGTTTTATTCAAAAACCACAAACAAGTTATGCCTGGCAGGAGTTGTGAGTCTGATTGGAAAAATGATATTGTTAAAGTTTTAAATAAATATCGTAAAATAGATAGGTCATTACAGGAGAGGATTGCTGGTGGTCATGTTTATATATGTGAACGTCATTTAAAACCCGAAGATATTGAGTTGACGAGTTAGTTTATTTTCAATTATGTGTGTGTGTGTGTGTGTGTGTGTGTGTGTGTGTGTGTGTGTGTGTGTGTGTGTGTGTGTGTGTGTGTGTGTGTGTGTGTGTGTGTGTGTATCTACATGTATTTATATATATAAATAAATAATTAAGTATACATCTTTTCATTCTTAATTACCCTCTGCAAAATGCCTAAGGCTTGTTGCATAATTGCAAGGTAAGCAGCTAAAAATTTCTAGTTACTGTATGAATATTTAGTTGGGCTGTGTGAAAATAACACAACCAAAAGGTTCCTTAGGCAATATATATATATATATATATAATATTTTGTATTCCAAGGCTACACGCATCATCGGTTTGTAACTGTTTGTGAATGTCCCTCACTGATGTGTGTATGTATATATGCAGTTATTAAAGCCAAAATGTATTGATCAAATGATATACACTTATAGAATCTGGTCGCAAAACATTAAAACTTGGTTCAGTTCCAACATTGAATTTACCTGTGAAATCTCATAAAACATTCACAGTTGAGTGAAGAAAGCTTGAAAAAATTTATATCAATAAACCAAAAACCTAAAAAGCTGTTTGTTACAAGAACTGGAAAGAGTTTGTGTCTCATACAACAAAATTAAAGAATGTATATAACTGGCAGATTACAATTGATGATAATAAGCAAATTGTTCAGTTCAAAAATTATGAGAAACCATTCTCTTTACCGAAGTGCGAAGTGATTGTAAATAATTCTTTGGAGTTTACATGTTTGGTGTTTGGTTGGAAACTTCCAGATGATCATATTATTTACAAAGATTTTAAACGAAATATTACAAATGTATTCATACACAACTTACTGCAAAAAATATCACTGTTCAATGTTTGCAAAGGAATTGAACAAGAAATAATAAATTCCAGTATATTAAATCATGTTATATCTTATGATTGAGACCTTGATACAATATCTCCCATGCAATGTAAAGAAATGAAAAAACATAAAGATTATTGGGTTTTGCATGAAGAAAGTGGATGTGATGTTTGTAAAAAAGTTAAAGTATTAATGAAAAAGCAGTTTAAATCTAAAATAAAGATTGATAACACTGCAGCAAAGTTAAAAGCTTCTCTAACAAAAACAACAAAGAATAGAATTGTTCTTGCATTACAACAAGAACGAGTTAAAACCAAAGAATTAAAAGAAAAAATTAATCCGATGAGAAAAGAAATTAATTCAAAGGGTGTGGAACTCAACAAAGATTTTGTTAATGATATAAATCACATTATGGATTTCAACAACCAGAATATGACTCCATTTATAAAATTATTCTGGGAAGAGCGAAAAAAATCTTCTACTAATCAGAAGAGTTTAAAGTATCATCCTATGATTATCAGATTTTGCTTATCCCTTTCCATGAAACCAGCATCTACATATAATGAACTTAGGAATTCCATGATACTCACTCTGCCAAATCGCAGGACTCTTAGTGATTTTAAAAATTCAATATGTCCATCAGTGGGGTTTAATCCTAATGAAATTGAAGAACTCAAAATGATACCTGAAAACTTAAATGATGTTCAAAGATTTATAGTACTCTCTTTTGATGAAATCAAAATTAGTGAAAATTTAGTGTATGACAAGCACTCAAATGAGCTTATCGGCTTTGTTAAACTTGGAGATCCGCATCTAAATTATAGCACTTTCAAAGATATTGATGACCTTGCTTCCCATTGTTTAGTTTATTATGCTAGAGGTGTTGCTTCCGATTTAAAGTTTGCTTTGGCATATTTTGCTAATAAAGGTGTTACTGCGAGTCAAATTATGTCTACTTTTTGGAAAGCAGTGTCTGTGTTAGAATTAGTGTGCTCTTAAAGTAATAGCTCCTGTGTCTGACGGTGCTTCTCCAAATCGATTGTTCTACAAAATGCACAAAGGCAGGGATAACATTGAATCATTTGCTATGTACCATATTTGAAACAAAAAACATATTTGCAGACCGTTACATTTTTTTTTTTTCTGATGCACCACATCTTATAAAAACATTTAGAAATTTGTTACATCACTCTGGAGATAGTAAAAATCATACACGTAATTTATGGAATGAATAAAAAGTTATATGGAGTTATTTTGTGAAATTAGTGAATGATAATATTTTCAGAGATTTAAAGTTGCTGCCGAAATTGATGTTCAATTAAATTCTTTTTCTATCATGAATGTTCGCTTAGCAGCTAAAATTCTTAGCCAAAGCGTTTCAAATGTCTTAGGTTTAAAGTATCCACCAGAAACCCATGTAACAGCACAGATATGTGAATTAATGGATAAATTCTTTGATTGTACAATTTCTCGTAATCAAACAGAAGGCATTTTCAAAAGAAAAGAATTTTTGTTGCCCTACCGCAATGTTAACGATGCTCGCTTTGATTGGCTGAAAAACACTTTTTTAAAATACTTTGAAATTTGGCAAGAAATTATTAAAAGTAGAACTGGGAATTGATGAAATTATTAAAAGGGAACTGGGAAAAAATGTTTATTTCATTACAAACATATGAAGGTCTCCATATAACTGTGAATTCATTAATTGAAGCTACCAAGTTTTTATTAACTAGTGGAATGCCTTTTGTATTGACTGAACGTTTTACTCAGGATGTCCTGGAGGAATACTTTGGAAGGCATCGCAGCCTTGGTCGCCGAAATGACAACCCTACCCTCATTCAGTTGGGATACCAATCAAATGCTCTCAGAATGCAACGCTCTGTTGCACCTGTTACTGGGAATACCATAGGAGCTCATATACAAAAGCGTAAAGTATCGTGGAGAATCACTTCTGATGAACCATTAGGAAAAAAGTATAAGAGCAAGAAAAAAAAGCAAGAAAATCTGGGAACACATGAAAATACTTAGCGATATTTTAAGATACATAATTTCATTAATAAATCTAAACACATAACAACTGACGAATTCAATTTTAAAACATCCTTGTTACTCTTTGAATTGTTTTTTAAGCTTTTTACGAAGTCCACCCTTATTATTTCTTTGTTTAAATTTTAGTTTATGTTTGGCGGTAATGTCTTTAGCCAAAGAAAATGCTCGCACTCGAAAGTAAAGTTCCATCATAATTTCTAAACGGTTTTTACAAGCATCATTATCAATATCAACTCCACACCCTGTCAAGATGGAGTTATAAAAGCTCACTACTTCTGTATGTTTCAGTAGTTCCACAGTCATTCTGTTTATGTTAATTTCTTGCAAATGTTTAATATTTGTTTCATTTCGAAATTGAATTTCAGCTTTCACAAATATTTGCTGGCATTCATTATTAACACCTGTAAGTCCACCACAACTTTGTGCCTCAATCAGTTCCTGTTCTGTAGAATTATTGCTAATAGTGTTATTTAATATTTTTACTATATTTTGATTTTCATCGGATTTATAATTTGGAATGTTTTTCGATTTTTTTATAAACTTTTTAACAACAAACCCAGCCAGATATTGCAAGGCACCAATTTCATCATTTGTTATATTTTTTATTTGTTTTGCTTAATTGTTGGGCATCCTTTTGAAGTATGCAAGCACCTTGTCAGCCAGTTGAGTTGCTAAAAGGGTGATATTGGGTTTTCCTAATTTAGGAAAGTAAACATCTGCTTTGATTACTATTTTATTGTAAAAGCTGGAATAATGATTTTCTGCATTTTTTGTATTTGTCAAAACGTCATAAATCTTTTTTACATCTGCATAAATTGCTTCCGTTAGTATGAAGTTATAACACTTGGAACATTCTCGTCGATTTAGGTTGTAAAAATTATCTTCAGATAGATTTTTTTGTGACTCCAGAACTAAATCACTTAGTATTGGGCTATTCATTGTATTTCTACTTGTATCAAAGATCTCTTTTAGTTTTAAATGTTTACAGTTATGGTGATGGGTAAGTCCTTTTGATTTATAAATTTTTCCGCAGTCGTCGCACTTAAAACTGCTTGGTGTTGACTCCTTTAAGAAATGAAATCTATAGTCATGTATTAGTTACAAAGCCTATTTTTTTAATTAAATGTATTTCTTGCGAAAATATTCTTACCTCTGCAACATCTACAATATTTTCAATAATAAATTCTTCATCTAAAAGACCTTCATCCTGAATATCTATCAATAAATCTGCAGAACCCTGTGTTAAAAACTCGTTACTTGACGCCATGATGTAAATGTTTTGCACACTCTTTAGTCAAGTGATAAAAAAACTATTTAATTCAACACGCGCAGCCTAACAATAACAAATAACAATAGACTTCCAGGCCGTAGTTATATTCTATTGACTATGGTTTAATAAGGTGATATAAATTTTCATAAGTGTTGGGAAAACTGGGGCTTTCTAACAAATTTTGTTGCTATATTTGATCACAGCTTATAAAAGTAAGATATGAGACATTTCCACTCTGATATTTACAAAAATTGAAAGTTTTTGTTATTCTTCAACGAGAAATATGCTTTGTCCAGACAAAACATAGAAATGAACTTTTAAAAACAAAGTTAAGTTTCTTCAAAACAATAATCTTTTGATAACTGAATTTTCTCATATATCTTGTTGATACAGTTTAAATCATCTTTTTTTTCCATGTCTTAGAGCATTCATTTTATCCAGTTATTTATTAAAGCACTACAACTCATTTTCAATAAAAACAAATTGCCTCCGATTCTGAATTTCAAGTCCTCCTGAAGTAAACAATTAGAACTTAATTAACAATAGTTACATGTATATTTACTCTTGGTAATTTAGGTGAGTGGACCTCTTGGGAAAGATGCTCTGCTTCTTGTCATATAGGAATGGAGGCCCCAACACAAACAAGATCTCGAGTTTGTATTGATGGTGCTATTGGTAATTGTGGTCAGCTGCTGCTAAAAGATGTTGCAGTATGTAATGAAAGAGTTTTATGTCCAGGTATAACTGAAAGTTATGCATTCTTATCTTAAATGCCATTAATAGTTTTGTTTTTTAAATTGTTTAAGTTCTTATTTTGATTCTTGTTTGAACTTTTTTATTTTATTTTTCACGTAATTTATAATATACTATTAACAGTAATTTTTTTTCTTCTTTTCTATTAGTTTGCTATTCGCACTAATTATTTAAGTTTCTTTTAAGGTACACTTGGAGACTGGAATGCCTGGAGTGAATGTGTCGAATATTGTAAGCAAGATGGTTCTGATCAATATCAATATAGAGTGCGGAACTGCAGTGACTATTCTACTTGGAATAATAGTTTCACTGGTTGTGTTGAAAGTAATAGAACTGAGCAACGGTTATGTTACCAAGATATTGTCTGTTCAAAAAGCCCAAAGGCAAATGGTAGTTTCACTTATTTACTTTATGCTCAATTTTTTGTAGAGTAATTCATCTTTTTTTTTTTTAATTTTCAATTTTTTGTAGAGTAATTCATCTTTTTTTTTTAAAACAAGTATTTATACCTTTGATATCATCATTTGGTTTTTTAAGTTTTTTGTAAAAATTACGAAGTTAGATAGAATATCTGACATGAAGACAAAATATCTGACGTCTTGAAATTTTTTTCATTGAAAGCTTTTGAAAGCAATGCAAACTGTGGCATAAGCTGCCCAACGATTTATTTCGTATACTATTTCCTAGGTGAATAAACTTAAGAAATGAAGGATATATGGATCTATCTGGGGCAAATATTTCAAACTCTATCAATATAGTAGCTGATATGCTGAATTTTTTTTTTTTTTTTTTTTTGCTTTAAAATTATTTTCATTGCTTTTAAACAAAGAGGAAATATCTAATGTTTCTATTAACTTGTGAAGCGTGAAAGAAGTATTTGCATCCAGTCTTGATTTCAATTCTTCACTCTCCAATTTTTGAGATTTTCTTTCGGCCTGTCTTCCTTTTTTTAACTTTAAACAGAGTTTTTGTTAGAGAACTGCACAAAGTTTCTTTGGCCGAGCTTTTTTTGCGTTTACTGCATTTACTTTTAAGTATTCCTAGCAATACGATCATGTCTCGTTTTTTCCTGAGTAATTGTGCTAAACTTAATTGAATTACTTCACAAATCAGTCAAGGTTTGTGAAACTTAATCAGATTGATAGAAAAAGATGCTCTCCTAAAAGATTAGTTGGGATCTATTAAAGAACGTTTTGAGGAGTTACGTCTCAAATAAATGTACTCCGTTCATTATGCGTATATAGTTTTACTTGAATTAAGTTTGATGAGCTTAAATATGAATTATTTCAGCCGCTTTGCTGTGCGGCTGCTGTTTTTTGATATTGTTTTTTAAAGATAAAATTTCACATTCAAAGGCTTCATTGACCAGAATATTGCAAATATACATGTAAGTATTTTGTTATTGGCCTAGTTTTTTGACATCAGTGTAATCATTTTATGCATCTTGATAACAGTTTCACTACATTTGTAAATACTTTTTTAGTTATTTTAGTAGCGAGTTCCATTGGCGGAATTGCTGGGGGAGTTTTAGCTTTATTGTTTGTTATTCTGGTTGTAGGTGTTACTGCTTATCACTTCAGGTAGGCTGTCTTTTAATTTTTTTGCTTTACTTCTTTTAAAGTTCGAAATGCTATTGATAATAATCTTTTTTTT
This sequence comes from Hydra viridissima, assembly GCF_058129835.1. Lineage (NCBI taxonomy): Eukaryota > Metazoa > Cnidaria > Hydrozoa > Anthoathecata > Hydridae > Hydra > Hydra viridissima. The sequence continues at coordinate 15,508,721 of NW_028324308.1, read as the reverse complement.
TATTTTATTTTTCTAAAGGAAATGGAAATTGAATAAAGAAGTAAGTTATTATTTTTGTATAAAAGAAGAATAAACATTTATTTCAGTTCAATAACAATAACAAAATGTAACATATTTAACACTTGTTTAATGCCAGAGTATTATGAAGCATGAGTTTCATTTGTTTTACTTTGATTTGAGCTTTTTACTTGCTAAATTACCCTGCTTATTTAAAGAGCTCAACTTAGAGTGAATATTTAAAGTAAGGTACAATCACATCTTAAACAAAAGTAATCTAGAGATATTGTTTGGAGAAAGAGATTTAGTTAACTTTGTTAGCATTATACGCTGTTAACATAACTTCGCACTTAGTTTTAACTTTTGAAAAGATTTGGCGTAATCTTTATCAATTGGTTTGGTGAAGCTCATCAATCAAACTTAAATGTTTCGGACCAATTGGAATTAGTAACAATAGCTTCACTCTTAGTTTTAAAAAATGTTTAAATTAAGTAAATTAAATGACAAATTTAAAAAGGTTTTTTTTTTTTCATAATACTTTATAAATGTTTTTCAAAGCACTTTAATGGGATAAAAAATAACTAAGTTTAATAATCGTCTGAAGTTATCACTTGTTAGAGTTTGATTTTGACTTGAGAAGTTTGATTTTGAGTTATTTGAAAAAGAACAGAAAATTAAAGTTACTTTAAATTAAAGTCTTTACTTAGAAATCTATTTTACGTTTGCTGGTAAAATAGTTCAGGAGTTGAAAATTATCAACTGACATTAGTTGACCAACTGTGTATGATGTTAATTTTTTACTTTATTAAGAATACAGCAAGTTTTCCGACTTCTAAGTAAATTAAATTGACTCTTGCAAACAAACAGGTCCATCGTAAGCTAATAGGCTAACACTAGGCAATTGACTTTGGTCTATTGACACTAGTCGTTTCTAATATTAAGGCATTTGTTGTTGTTTTTTAAACAAAGAGCATTTTAAAAATAATCGATATTATTTTAAAAATGCTGTGTTTTTAATAATGCAGTCCTCATTTTGTCCTAAAGATCTCGCACGAAAAACAAAATCAACTGCAATTGTAAATTTTAGGTAAAATGTTAGTGCGCTGTAGCAGGAAGGCATCTAATGAGTTTTCTAAATTTTACCAATTTATTTTGTTCAGTCATAATTCTGCTCAATTCCTCAAATACTTTCTCTGGGAAATGTCTCAGGCAATCTATAACCCTGTCTATGACCTGTCTAAATAAATAATAAGCAAAATTAATATCAGATACTTACTGACCTAATGATAAAGGATCGCTAGATAAAATAACGATTCCAAATCAGTGAAAGTTATCGTTGATTCCAAATCAATAAAAGTAAAATAAAGTAAAAGAGAGTTTAACATCTACTTTTAGTTGTTCAGAATGGGTTTTTCTAACCTATATTCAGAAGTAAGGATAACCTTACTTTTAACAGATTTCCTTTCAACTTTTTTTCAACTTTCCGTGCAGCAAAGAACACAAAAACCAATTTTACTAGCACTGTAACTTAGAAAACTCACATCGGAAACGCCATATTTAAAGTTGAATCATACAAAATATTTAAAAACTTATTTTTCGAAAAAGGTTAAAGTTTAATTAAAGAAAAAAATCTTTTTGAACCATCTAATAAAATATTCTAAAAATCTAAAAATATCAATTATTATTGTATGAAATATTTTCAAGAGTGTGTTTTAGCTTCATGATTTGTTATTCTGGTTTTACAGGTCTTACTGTTTATTTCTATAGGTGAATTGTGTATTGTGTATTAGTTATGTGCAATCGGCTTTAGAAAATTAGACACAAAACAGTCATTTGTGCGAAACTAAACAGAAAAAAACAGGCTCCACTGAACATATTTTGATAAAACAGTCAACCAATTTTTTTCAGTGTTGAAACTGTTTTTAAAATGTAACAGAAGTAGAAAAAGGCAGGAGCTGCCTAAACCCGTTTTTCAACCATACAGCCTACCATAAATACATCTCCATAGAAATATTTTTATCAATGATTGATTTTTTTTGACGATTTTCATTTTTATGAAAATGACGCAATAATCGGCCATATAGTCAACTTTAAATAGATAGTTAAATTAGTTGCTTAAAAAGTAGAAATATGTACTAATCCATTTTAACGCTTTAAGTTGGCAAAAACAAATGGATAAAATTTAACCACATACTATAATTGCAGCAAAACATTTAAAATTCTCTATTGCAATCATTAAGCAACCATCAAAAAGTGGTAAACTTTTAAGCATGTTATTTACAAAGTATTAAAGGTAAGTATTAAAGGTGCAAATATATAGTGAGTATTAAAGGGTGGGCATGTGTAGAATGTGGTAGAACTAGAATGTGTGAACATGGTGAAATAAGATAGAATTGTTGCAAGTTCGTTACAAACTATGGCATTAGAGGTATCAAATCTGAACGGTGGTTATGATTTATTATTTTTATTCAATAAGATATCATAAATAATGCAAGATTTAAACAATATCTTCAGAAATTCTGAAAGTCCGTTGGGTCAATCCATGAGATTTGTCGAACGGGCTTTCAGAAGATGAAAGTTAGATAATATAAGACTAATCGACAAAATTTTTTTTGATCATTGAGACCAAAACTAATGGCTAAAACTAATGCTGAAAATCAAAATAAATGAAGACGGTTGAATCCAACATTCACAAGAAGAAAAAGTTTATTTAATGGGTTAAGAAACACTTAAAATAAAGGGAGGGGGAAGAGAATATAAAAGAATACCGAAGACAAAAAACAAACTTTATAAGAAAGAAAGAATGAAGAAAAGAACAAAAAAACAGTGGAGAAAATAAACTTTGAATAAAGTTAATCAAACTATATGCTAAAGGTTACTATAGGTACATGTTCTTTGTCAAGAGCTGAAAAAAAAAAAAAAAAAATTATCCCTTAAAAGTAAAGAGCAGTTGTTCTAAAACTAGTTGTTGAACTAAAATGTAAAATTGTAGAAAATTTAAATGAATTTAGAGGAGCAACTTCATTAAATGAATTATTCAAGTAAAAGCTTTTTGAAACTTATATAAATGAGGGGGTTAGCTATATGTCTCCTGGGGAAAAAAAGATTGAGTTTCTATCAGAAATAACAGTAAAAGAAGTTTTTTAATATTTAAAAAAGACAAATACATAAGAATAAAGGAGACTCTTATCTAACTTATAAGAAGGGAGAAATTCGAAACAAAATATTCAATTATTCAATCATAACAAAGATAAAGTTCAATCACGCTTTCAATGCAGAGAAAAAAATATTTTCGATTCCAAGCAATTTGTAAAGCATCTATACCAGAGTAATTTCCTAAGTTCGTTTCACATTGGACGCAGTTTTCTCGATAGGATAATTTGTAATCATAGAATTTATCCAATTGGATCAAATCCAATATTGTGTCAAATTTATACACATGTATGAGTATACGGGATGATCTTAGAGATCGGTGTCAGTCTTTAAAAAGAAAAGATTATTATGAACACAACATGGTGCTATAAGTATGTAAAGAAACGTGCGAAAACGTTTTATTATTATCTTGTTTAATCTTGTGAATCCGATACACGGAAAGAAGTAAGGGAAGTCTTTCTCCTCTAATATTGGATTTAACTGTCAATAGATTTGCTGCATTTTGTTTATGGATTGAGAAATGGCATGATTACGTTTTGTTTTCAGATTTAGAAAAGAAAAACAGATTTGTGAGCTATTCTTGATTAATTTTTTTGTCTTTTGTAACTATGAGCTTCAGTAAATGCATATTTATAATGGGTTTACTGAGGGAAGTTTAGTAAAACAAATTTGATGGGTAGAAGGGGGAATATCTATATCAGGAATTCAGAAAAATGACAGAAACATAGTTTTTGGCTAATAGGCGGCACCTTTGATCTATAACAATGCGTTGAACGTCTATCTATTAAAACGCCCTTGTTAAGACTTTGTATAATTTTTGTTTTTAATCTGTTTAAATTTTGTTTGTTTAATAGTAGTGAAGAATGCCAGGTTGCAATTATAGCAACCATATTACCAACGATTTGTGTTTAACAATATTTAAAGTTATTTATCTCAGCAGACTTTTTTATGACTCTTTGTTTTCTGCCACCTTTATGATGGCTAAACAAATGTGATATTAAGATATGAAATCGATGAGATTTTTAAAATAATGTTAATAACCAAAAGATTTAAATTTTGTTTCTCCAATATAAACGTGTTCCACGGCAGCAATTGTAATGAACTTAGGAGCAGTATTTTTTCTGGTGGCTCCTGCCAAATAATGAACAACAGCTTTTTTTTATATTACTTATGCATATTAGGTTGGAGGATTTTTTTCTCAATGCTCCTGTGAATACACATCATCCTTTATAGTTGAATTCAACACATTACTTTTTACTAAACATAATACTAAGAATAAAATACACATTTATGTATGTTATCAAAAAATGTATGATACATATAAGTTTACATCTTTAAATGTTAATAATTATTCCTTAAAGTTTAGGAATAATCACTTCCAGTTTAAGATGTAAATGCATGTAAAAACACCTTAAAAAAATTTTGTATGATATGTAATATAATAAATTTTTAAATGAAGAAATATTTAAATCATCTACTATACTTTTTCATTAATACTATATAAATACTACTCACTGTTATACTTACTATTATTTAAAATTTGAGATTTTTGCACAAACAATTAATAAATTACTATTGGCAGCTCCCAACAGTCGCAAGTTGGTTAGTAATTTTAGACCTAAATAAAAACTAAGTTTCTTTGGTCTAAATCTAAAACTTAGATACTTTTCTTCAACAAGTTAAATTTAAACAGACTAAAAATAAAAATTATACTTAGTCTTATTGAGAATTTGTACCTTATTTTATCATATTTATTTTAAAAAACGAAAAACAGAAAAGGTAGCATACAAAAAGTTATTGTAAGAATATGTTTTGTTAACCAAAAAAATATATTACGTTTTAGAGCAGTGGTCTAGTTGCGGCTAACCGGCTCTGGCGTGCCATCTGTCTATATATATACCAGATAACACACTAGCATCGGCCCGATATTGGCGCGACGTCCGTATTTAATCGGCTATAGATGTTATTTGGATATATTTTTGACGGGCGGCTGCTCATCGGCAGAACTTCAACAAAAACGTAAAAATAACAATGGTAGATACCTATGATAAATAAGCTGATGAATAGCCAGTCAGGAACTATAAACAAAAAAAAAACACTATATAATACAATATGTAAACAGAATACATACAATACAATACATAAACAGAAAAAATCCATTTAAGTTATATATGACATGTATAAAATATATTCTTTAGTAAGGTAAACCAATAAATGTATATTTGATATACACTCAATCAAATAAGAAAACAAGAACAATATTACTAATCATTACAATAAATAATTATAACTATATTATACATTTAATATAGGTTGTTTGTTGTATAAAGTATTGTATGTTTATAAGATTACTATTTGCTTATATTTTTGTCATTTATAAATTACTTTTTAAAACTGTAGACATGGCAAAAAAATGTTTATAATAACTTTAAGTAAAATTAAATAAAATTTAAATAAAAAAACTATATTATATTATTTAAGTAATCACTAACTTTAAATAGAATTCTGTGATATTGATTCCTTCCTTAAAAAAACTAAATACAAAAATATTGTAAAAGCACACACACATATATTTATGTTTATTCAAAAGTTAGTAAAAATACATTCAAACAAAATATCTTAAAATAGCAGAAGTTGATATATATATATATATATATATATATATATATATATATATATATATATATATATATATATATATATATATATATATATATCAAATTGTGCTATTTTTAGATATTTCGTATTATGCAGTTTTTGCGTCATTTGTTGTAGGTTTAGCACGCATTGCATCCCTAGAAGAATAAACAAAAATAACACCTCAAACATAAAGAGGGAATTTTATCGAAGTTTTATAACTATTGCTAAATAAAATCCTCTGCATTTATTCCAGGCAACTCTTTCTTGGTCTCCTCTCGCCTTTACGACCTCCACCTCTATCAGATGAAACACGCCGCCATGTTTTTATGCAAGACTCAATTTCAACGTTTTTGACTTCCTTTTTTATGGGATTTGCACGCACAAAATCTGTATATATATACATATATATATATATATATATATATATATATATATATATATATATATATATATATATATATATATATATATATATATATATATATATATATATATATATATATATATATATATATATACTGTAAACCCTTTGTGTTTGCAAAGCAGTCGAAATATACTATATCAATTTTTCAATTACTTTTTATATCAATACTGCTAAAAACACAAACTGCAGCCAAAAGACCATAAATAAACTCCATAAAATTTAACCCTGATATTAACAAATGTTGTGAAAGTGGAAACTTTAGGACTCATTACCATGTTGTTACCATTGTATTTTTACAATAGCATTTATAAAGCTGTGATGTAATAGTTTGTATATCTGAAAAGATCACAAGTCACTAGTGCGAGCACTCTAAAATAAGTTTTGTTTATTCTAGGCTTGCACATGAATTTGGATTTTTATTGGTTGTTAATAAAGGTTATTAAAAAAGAACATAAGCACTCTTAAGCATTTTAATGGAACTATTTGATCACAAGATACTAGTTTTGCAGGACAAATGTCACTTGACTACATGAAAACTAAAGTCTTCTTTCACAAAAACACTCTTTTTCAAACAATAATAGCAAATTTTTTTAATTTACTCAAATATATACATATAGTTATTAACTAACCACAAACAATGTCCTTATGCTGCAGGACAGAAAAAGCATGTTTATTTCCATGGCCCATGAAATTAAAACTGTTTGCTAAATCATCAGTCATGGCCATTTTCATTATTTGTCTGATAGTCTCTTTCAAAGTAACACCTCCTTGAAGACCAAGATATTGTATCTAAACATAATGTATAATTTAAACTTAAAGAAAAAATAGTTTAAGTTTGTCATTAGAACAAAAAACTCACTATCCGCAACTTGTCCAGCACTGACTTTTGCAATTTCTTTTCAAAATTTTGCACCTGTTCAAATGTTTTCAATGGCAAAATTACATTTTCAGACAATTTGGGATGAACTGTTGCAATCTTTAAATCGAGATGCTTTAAAATAACACTTTTTTATTGTGAAATACATTGAATTTTAGCCAATAAGTCATCATTCTGTTTTTTGACTTCAACCAGCAACTTAACTATATCATCTAAACATAATTTGTTTTCCATTTTAAATCAAATAAAATCTAAATTAAAAGTTTGAATACATCTTTTTTGTACTTTTTTATGTTTCATTCAGCATTCAATCGTCAACATATTTAAATTTACTTATTCAATTAGATAATAAGTTTAAATATGTTGATAAAACCAGAATACAAACGTAATCAAGATTGTGTACAATATTTGTATACAAGTTGTGTCATAATTTTATCACATAACGCCATTTATTACACACTTTTTTATTCAATTTATTAATTTAATATTAGTTATTTTAATTACATACTAGAAATTACATATTCAGTGCGTGGTAGATAATTAGTTGTTTTCAATGGTGTTGCATAATGACTTGAAACTTCACGCAAGATTTGCATCATTCTACTTGATGAAACAAGATGTTGTGTCTCTTTTTGATTTTGATACAAATCTAATTGGTCTGTTGTCATTGCCTTACGCAACATAGGAGTTTTATCACATAAATTGTATTGCTGCAAATATGACCCATGAGCTGTTAAATATTTTGGCAATATTCCTTGTCTAGCAAAATCAGATTGTAAAAAATTGGAATGCATAGATGAAGTTGCATTGCTTCATTATCAACAGACAGGGATCTTGAAGTATTAGAAGATGAGCTATGTTGTAAAACAGATTAATCAATTACTAAGGTTGATGGCATATAATGTGATTCTCCCTGACACAGATTGGAAGGTAACTGATCAACTGATTTTTGTTACTTATGCACATATAATTGATAACCTGAATTTATTTCTGGTGAATCTGACTGCACCTGTTTAAGCTGACTATTTACAGAACTTTTATCTTCACAAATTCCATTGGAAATACTTTTATCAGAAATTTGGGGTGGTCGTGGCAGCAGTCGAAGCTTTTTAACATCTCGTTTCTTTTTGGCAATAGGTTTATTAAAAATCTGAAAATCACCATCATTGTCAGAATAATCTTTATTAGCCTTAGGATATTTTTTGGACAGCAATTTATCAACATTAATATTTGGACTAGAATTATTCATAAGTTCATATTCACCATCTATGTAACCATAATCATCATTTGGAAAATCATCAAAATTTTTCCTCCTTCATTTTTGCAGAATTTCCTTTTTCAGTGTCAGACGTAGCTGTATTTAACTCAGATCTAATCTCAGCTTTCTTGGATTTTTTACTTGCAGTTTCATAATCACCTTAAAATAAAACACACTACAGTATCATTTCTATTCATTTCATTGTACAAAAACATTATAAAAACAATATTTGTTATGATATTAATAATTAACATTGTCTACATTGTTTAAATTTGGATTTTCAAATATTAACTTTATAACAGAAAAATCACTGCATTTAAAAAAAGTCTTTTAGATAAAGGAGTTAAATACTACTGTGATCAAAAAGTAAGGTGAATTTTTAATTTAAACTTCCCGCCTTATTCGAATCGTCCAATCTTTTTTATCTTTAAGTTGGTAGGAATGTCATTAACATTTGCGCCAAATTACATGTCAAACTCATAATTATTTTTTTTTGTTTACGCTTGTTTCTGAAGTACCAAAAGTGCATTCGGCGATTTTCACGATGTCTTGTTTTGTTGAGCAAAGAAGTGCTTTTAAATTTTGTTTGCGGAATGATATTTCTGCAGCTGAAACGTATCGAATGTTGCAAAAGGCCTTCGGTGAAGAGACTGTCTCAAAAAAATGTTTACAAGTGGTACAAAGACTTCAAAGAAGGCCGAGAACGTGTTGATGACTTGGAACGCTCCGGACGACCATCGACTTCGATTGATGATCGCCACATCAACAAAATCAAAGAATTGGTGCTTGCAAATTGTCGGTTAATCATTCGAGACCTTGTTGACATGGTTGGAATATCATTTGGGTTGGTGCAAGCGATTTTGAAGGATCATTTGGGCCTCAGAAGACTCAAATCACGTTTGGTGCCGAAATTTCTCAATTTCTTTGAAAAAGAGCGTCGCGTTAAAACGTGTGAAGCAATGCTTTCTGACTATCAAGACGTCTACAAACAAATTATTACTGGCGATGAGACTTGGGTCTACGCATACGACCCTGAAACAACCGACCAATCGAGTGAATACCGTGAAAAAGGCGAGCCGAGACCGAAGCAACCACGTCAAAGTCGCTGAAAAATCAAGGTCATGTTGACTGTTTTCTTTGATTATTGTGGTGTCGTGCACTACAAATTCCTTCCAACTGGCCAAACTGTTAACAAGGAATATTATTTAAGCGTTATGCGACGTTTGCGTGAAGCTATTCGCAAAAAGAGACCGGAATTATGGGCCAATAACTCTTGGATTTTGCACCACGATAATGCGCCTTCGCACACAGCACTGGTTCTTCGTGAGTTTTTCGCCAAAAACTCTACCCATGTTGCTCCACAACCACCGTATTCGCCCGACTTAGCACCGTGTGACTTCTGGCTGTTCCCAAAGCTCAAGAGACCACTCCGGGGAATTTGTTTTGAGTCCATTGAAGAGATCCAACGTGAATCGGCACGCGCATTGAAGGCTATCCCTACCGAGGACTTTTCGGCATGCTTCGAAGACTGGAAAAAACGTTGGCAAAAGTGCATTGGGGCCGGGGGGGGAATTATTTTGAGGGGGACAATACAGATTTGGAAGAATAAATAAAGATTTTTCATTTTATAAAAAAATTCACCTTACTTTTTGATCACAGTAGTATAAACGCTTTCAAATACTTTTACCACCTTCATAATACTGCTTTACATTTATAATAATATTTAACATTTGTTTAGTATAATACTGTCATAAACGTTTTTACATTATAACATTTCTAAATTGTTTGAAGTTAATTTTTAAATTGCACTAGTTTGTGGTGATTAAGTAAAATGTGATAGTTCAAAAAAGTTAACATTGATAAATGTGAAAAGCAAAAAAAAATAAATAAACTTTATGGCATCACAAAAAGGAATACGCTTATGCATCAAAAATATTTTATTCATAACAGGGCCCAAGATAGGTGTTATACAACAATTAACTTTGTATCAAAGTGAAATAAGTTGTTGTAAAGGTAGATAAAGTATACTAGCCATATATTCCAAGACATTTAACAGTAAACTGCAACCAATCTGTTCCAGGCATTTGAAGTGACTTGATTACTTTTACAATTTTATGAGTTGGTGTTGATTTAGGTAGCCAAGTAAAACGTGTTCAGTTCAGCGGTAGCCATAACAATGGCACTGCATTCACCTCTTCCCCATTACTTACTTGAAAAACAACCACCACATTCTAATAAAATCTAAAGATATACATAGAGTACTTGCTGTACAGAAATTGGTACTGCAAGTACTCTATGTATATCTTTTTTGTATATCTAAATTTGTTGGATTGCAGTTCACCTCTTCTAGATAACTTCTTAATATCATATTGGATACCTAAATGCAAGTACTCTTCTACACTTCTAAGAGCAACAACTGAACTATTTACGAGCATCTAATGGCAATTTATTGTGATACTTTTTAAGTAGGTTTAACAAAGCAGTGATGGCAATACTGTGAATATCAAAAGATATAGCCCTATTACACAGTTCTTCAATAAGATTATGTTAAATATCATTATTTTCTTGTTTACTTTTAGCATCACTAATGTTAATTGCGTTATAAAAGGTATCACATTGCATATATATCAAAATCTGTCTTCCTCAGTCTTATGTTCTGCAATTTTTGAGAAATTACTCTCATTATTATTAATCAAACCATCTGTTGTAATACAAGAATTTTTATCAGACATAGATATTGTATTTATTGTATTACCAGCATTACTATTATTAATGTTATTTTGACCAAATAAAATTATATTTGTAAGTTTCTTAACATAACGAGCACGTGTCCAATAAGATTCAGTTTTAATTACCTTTTCCATGTTCTTTACTTCTTTTACAGTTTTCTTTAACCAAAAAATAATTACATACCTTTTTATACAACATAATAAGAATTTATAATTGAACTTCTCAAACTTCCAATTTCATTACAATATATAAAACTAATGTATACATTTTTCAATCAATGTGATCTTTTTCTAGTCTATATGTTGATTTTATTTTATAAATATATTAGTATAAAATTAAATTTTTATTTAAATAAATTTAGCAAGGCAAAATAGCTTAGGGACTAATTGTATTTTTTAATTTTAAATACAATTTGCCTAAGCCTTAGGCAAATTGTATTTAAAAAAATGTCATTGTGAATTGATGTAGCTTCTTCAGTCATGGAGTATATATATATATATATATATATGATAAAATGCACGTTTTTGTAAATTTCTAGCATTAGTTTTACTTCATATTTGGTATTAAAAAGTAAGTCTACAAAATAAATTTAAAAGTTAAAAAAACTTGCTTTTCAATTTATTACAAAAATAAGCTTTGATAGAGAATTCAAGTCTCAAATGCTAAGGTTTACTAAAGTCTAAAGTTTACTTCAGCTGAAAATTTCAAATTATTGGTAATGAAAACTTAAAGTTTTTTCTTACCAATATTTTGAATTTTTCAGACATAATTCAGACTTTATTTAAGATTTAATTAAGACAAGAAATGCGACAATTTGCGCACGCGTAGAATGATTACGCTTGCGCATTGTAAACATTCACAGAACAAGACAATTTATGGTGCGTTCGTAGACATCAAACCGACGATATTTTCCGATGGAATACAAGCTAATTTATTTTATTTGTCGGACCGACATCGGGCCGATGAAGTAAAACGATGCCGATCTAATGCTGATTAAAAACATGTCGGGAAGAAATTGGGCTGACGTTCATGTGTTATCTGGGAAGATGATTGTTGGGCCTTATTCAGATCTTAGGCATCTCGAAATTTTATCAATTGGGATCTATACATTCTTCAATACCTTTCATGATATGAATTTCTTCATTATTTAGGATCAACTCTTCTATAACACTTGAAGTCTCTGTCATTTTAGACAAGCATCCTTCACGGTCAACAATGGACCTCAATTGCTTAAGATCTCAATTCCAGCGTTGAACAAATGTTGTTTGATTTTCCTTATACTCAATAGAAATTTTCTTCAAGATACTTGGCAGAATATTTGCCTTAGCAGAATATTTGACTTAGCAGAATAGTTGACTTAGCAGAATAGTTGACTTAGCAGAATAGTTGACTTAGCGGAGAAGTTGACTTAGCGGAGAAGTTGAGCAGAATGATTGAAGTGTTCAACCAATTTCTTAAGTTTTTCTTGAACTGCAACCCCCTCAGGAACCCACTTAATTCCTAATTTAAAGTTCAAAAAGTTGTTGAAAATTCATTTTGTTTTTCCATTTTTAGATCCGTAAAAACATTGAAGAATTCATCTAACAATCATTGTCAGGAGTTGGAAAAACTGTTATGAAAATAAAATCAGTTATATCAGTTAACCTGCGCCCGCTAGTGAAAACGAATTCTAAGAGGTCGTTAGGACTTATGATTTAATGAGTGGTGCAATAAAAACAGCAAATCTAATCAATAGCTGAAGATTTCAGGGACCAGTATATTTATAGAAAAACCAGTAATTTAGAAACTGAGTTTTAAGTTTTTTAAAGACTTTTAAGTCTTTAAATTTTTAGTGTAATTTACGTGTTTGTATATTTATAAGATTAGAGTAGAAGTTTTTTAAATGACATTTGAATAAATTAAAAATGTTAAAAAAATAGAGTAGGATATTTTGGTTAGAAATGTAAACCAAACACAGTATTTGCTTTACAAAACCACATAACAGCGTATAGTTATTTAGTACTCTTGGGGAAGTTCGTGTATCTAAGGCCGGAGTTTTTCAATTCCTATTTTTGCCTTTATAAACTTTTGTCTTTATAAATTTTGCTGCATGTTGAAGTCCAGTAGCTTCCTGGAATGTCAGTGAGAATTCTGTACTTAGGTGGTTTTCTACCTTCTTTTTTAGATGAACTAGGATTTGCTTTTGGGAAAGGTCAGACCTGTTATGGCTTTTTACATGAAATAGATTTTGTTTGAGAAAAGTCTATTTCCATAGCTTACAAGTCATTTTCTTGTACAGGAAATTTCCGTAGGCTGTTTTGTGAATTTATTGATGAATTTTTAATAAATCATTTTTTTGTTAGAAATACAATTATTTCAGCAATTTAATGCTGAATCTGGGTATCTTGGTTACATTTGAACTCAAATAATAATCATCACCAGTGAATATATCTTGATTAACAAACTTTCACCACCATTGATCATATATAATACTTTTAGCGGTTTGGTGAATGAATTTAGCTCTATAGCCAAATCCCGTGTTTAGTTGTCCCGAGTTTCGTTAAACTTGTCCAACTCTCAGCTTGAACTGTTGGAAAACAATGTAAAAATTTGATTTTTTTTTTTTTTTTTTTTTGTTTTTTTATGTTTTTGTTTAAACAAGTCACCATTTTAAATTGAATGACTTGGCCAAAATATAAAAAAGGATTTAAGAAGATTCTTTGTTTTCAGGAAAACTCAGCAAAAAGGATGCTTGGACGGCCGTATCAATTATTATTACATTGTTATTAGATACTGAAGGTCTTACAGCCCCTTCAGTCTCACCTGATGAACCCGCACCACATAACATAAAAGTTGTAAATGAAAATGGCGTACTTTAAGAAACTTCCCTACGGTATATCTTGTTTGCTTCAAAAATGAATAAAATTTTTTAGCTGTAGCACAGATTACATAGTAGAACTACTCTGTACCTTGAGGTTGTATAATTTGTGCAACACGTGTGTTAGTTTACAGCTTCACCGTCCTTTCGGTTGATAAAATAATTGATTTTATCATGAGATAAAAAATAAATAAATTTGCTATTAGTGAGGCGAACCCTTTATGATTTTTTAGAAAAATTTCGTTCTGTTGATTCTTTAAATTGACTTCAGAATATCTGAATTTAATAATTTTTTTATCTTGTGATGATAATCTTTTAATTTTTCTTGGAAATTTTAAATTCTAATGAGTTGAATCATAAGTAAATGAGATTTTGAAGGATTTTAATTAGATTTTGAAAGAGAAAATACAAAGCAATACAAAAGCAATAGGTATATGAGTAAATGCTATGCGACGCGGCACTCCTTGAAAATTGTCCACATCAAATATCAATCAAAAAGAAGCAAAAAGAGCAAGGACGCCATCGCAGGTTAAGATTATTTAACTAATATTTACTTACATCATTTAATTGGCTTCAACTCATAAACGAAATTAAGCATTAAAATAAAATTTGTTAACAAACGAGTTCTTAACAAAAAATAAGATTGTAAAATTAAGCTGATATCTACAAGCTCTTGTTCTTTCGTATGACAGAATGCCTTGATCAAATGGGCAATTGCGGATAGAGTAATTTCTATACCAAAAAAAAAAAACCCTTACAACCCTGTCTCAGATTTTTTGTCAAATTAATTGTACAAACTCATGATTAAGGAAAGTTCCTAAAATTTTAGCCTTTAACTCCTTACACTTTTAAAGTAATCTCGATTGCAGTTTAAACTGAAGCCAGTACCCCATGCATTGGCGTTTGTGAAAGATTTTAGTTTGTCAAATGTTTGACCATTAGTCTGATTAAATGAATGCGTTCTAGAAATAACTCCTACAAAGGTTTTAAGTTTTCCACTAAATTTTTTTTATCATTTGGTTTTTTGTTTTTTATTTTTTGTTCAAGCGCTTTAAGAGATTTTTTTGTTTCAGATAACTAAACAGTATTTGAATTTTGTTTTTAGAATTGTTTTGTGTTGAGAAATTTGTGTTGCGATCGAAAGTATGCATTAACTTAGCAAATGTTAACAAAACTATGGTAATAATTTTGACAAATATTAATAATACTAAGGCTTCCATAAAATGGTTCTTCTAAATCTGGTAAGCTTACTCTTAACGTAATAAGCTTATTCTATATTTCTACTTTTCTACGTCTGGGTTCATAATTGAACGAGAAGTTCTTTTAGTTTCACTGAGTTTGAAAATAGTTTCAGTATTTAGAGTACGATTAAAAAAAACTAATTGTTTCTGTATATCAAAAATATGATTTCATCATATTTTTGATTTTGAAAAACATGATTATATCATCATACTTAAAATTATATATAAAAAAAGGAAGAGGATATATTGAAAAAGCCGAATTAATATTATCAATAAATATTTATGAGCTTCGTTCATTTATATATCCTTATGCTATTATTATATAAATTATTATATATAATAATTTATATAATAATAGCATAAGGATATATAAATGAACTATTAATATATAAATGAATTCTTACATACATACATATGTATGTATGTAAGAATGAATGTATGAATGTATGTATGTATGTATGTATGTATGTATGTATGTATGTATGTATGTATGTATGTATGTATGTATGTATGTATGTATGTATGTATGTATGTATGTATGTATGTATGTATGTATGTATGCATGTATGTATGTATATTTATGCTTCATTTATAAAGTTTGTTTTTTTTTTTTTTTTGCTTTAATTTGTTTGAAAATTTAAACCTGTTTTTTATATTGATCTATAAAGATTAAAAACGTTAGCAAAAAACTTCTCTTTAATTGTATACGTTAATTCGTCTATGAGGCTCGATTAGTAATTATAAAATTTTGTTGAAAGGAGACCATTTTGTTGATCTCATGCAAATGAAAAATTTAAGAACAGGATTAAGTTATACAAAGGACGAATTTAGGATGTAAGATACAGGATGTCACCAGAGATAATACTACACAAAGTGGTTAATTTAAAAAGTAAGCTACCCGCAATTGAAATATCACTGCTATAAAATTCATTTGCAATTTTTTTTTGGATTTTTACAAATTGCTTTTGGCTGACTATTTTTCAATAATTAAAGCTTTTATTGTCATAAAGTTTATTTTGGGTATATTTATGAATTTCTAAGAAGCATTAATTTGAAAAAGTGGACCATTAAAATAATATTTTCAGGAATATAAAAAGCAAGTTTTTGTCTCTTATTCTTTAGTCTTCAGTTGTGTTTTGTCGCATTAAGATGCCTCGTTCAATATCATAACCAATATTATTCGCAGTTAATACCTTATGAAGTTTCGAAATATGACGAAGGGTGTCAGAAATGGAAACCGCACCTACTATTGTAATCATGTTATGGGGTGCTATTGCATATAATTTTAGATCACTCTTAGTATTGTTTCTAAGTACAATAACTGTCACCAGTTACGTTAAAAATGTTGGAATCTGTATGGCTCCCCTCGTTCAAGGTGTTATAAATGGGATATTTCAACAGAACAACCCAGACCTTACGTGGCAAAGTCAACAATAAGGTTTTTTAGACAAAAATAATGCAAATGTTATGCCTTTGCCAGCACGTTCTCCAGATTTATCACCAATTAAGAACCTCTGGAATAAGATTGGACCCGGCTAATTGAAAAAGTCTAATCTAGAAAGTACTATAAATGAATTATAGAGTTGAGTAAATACTGGTTGGCAAGAAATGTCACAAGAAAAAATTTCCAATTTAATTTTGTCCATGAATAACGTCTAACTGAAAGTATAAAAGATAAGGTTGGAAACACTCATTGAATTATATGCAACTATTTAAAATGATTTTTTTTTTCTTCATAGGTTATGACTTTTATTTAATATATATTTCATGTTTTTTCAATAGTAGTTACTAGTTCTGAACAAAAGAAATTATCTTTTCATTTTTTTCTTTTTTTTTGGAGGTGCGTGTTCAGTTGCAGACAGCGTATAAAGCGACAAAAGCAGTTTAAAATGATTAGTTAATAAATATAACACCAAAGGAGATGTTGAAACTGGGCAAATAGGTGATCGACCTAAGAAAAGTACTCCTCGTACAGATCGTAAAATTTTTAGGTGCGTGAAAAAGAATCCATTAGCTAAAATGTTGCTCTTTTACTTTGCATGGTTTCCTATATGGTAGGCGAGTTTTTTTAACCGTAAACCGAAGAAAAACTAAAATGCTAAAAAGAAACGTGTTAAACTTTAATTGGCAACAGAAAATTATTTAAGCAAAGAATTACTAAAAGAAAAGAAAAGATCGTATAAGAAAAAAATAAATAAAGTAAATAAAGTAGTTCAAAAGGATTTATCGGTTAAAAAAACTCGAGTGAAAATTCTCAAAAGAAATGTTGAAAAATAAAATGATAGGAAAATTAAAGAATAAGAAAAGGAAGGAAAAGTGAAAATCAAAACAATTTTTAGTGTCAAAATTTAAACGAAGAAAATCAAGAATATCAAAAAATACGCTAAAAGTTAAGAAAACGTCTGTGGATAAAACATGCTAAATCATATGGACCTTTATTATAGATCTTATTTCTATACGTTGCGTTGGTCATTTATACTATTTGTTAAACGCAACGTAGTAAAAATAATAAAATTTGCAATCAACTTTCACTTAGTAAATTTTTAGCGAGGAACGTTTTCGTTACACAACTTGCGATAAGTAATAACGTCATAACTACTACAAGGATTGATTTTTTTATCAACTCGATTTATCGGACTATCGGACTCGATATATCAACTATCGGACTAGACAAATTGTCGTTTAAACGTCGTATCAAATATTGACATTAAAATTACTAAATATATATTCAATAGCAACTTCTT
Organism: Hydra viridissima; assembly: GCF_058129835.1. Classification (NCBI taxonomy): domain Eukaryota; kingdom Metazoa; phylum Cnidaria; class Hydrozoa; order Anthoathecata; family Hydridae; genus Hydra; species Hydra viridissima. The sequence goes on along the minus strand of NW_028324308.1, from coordinate 15,490,800 downwards.
CAATAACAACTCGTGATAAAACAAAGTAATTAACTTTTCAGATTAAATTGATAAGAAGACTTTCGTTTAAGGCCAAGTAAAGCGAGATTAATACTTTTAAAGCATTATTATTATTGGTATAAAACAGTGCTATTGACACAGTGATTTTTTGAAAGTCGAATCGGAACAGTAGCGCAAACGTCTTATAATTTATGAGAAACTAAAGTTATAAGTTGAGCAATTTATCAATAAAAGTTGGTCTTTATCACTATCTGCTTTGACTTATTATCCTATCTTTCCAATTCTTCTTCTGTGATAAATTTATCACCGAATAAAGTAACTTCAACTTCTTAGAATTCGCCTAATATTAAAAGCTGTATTTGATCACTGATTCGATTTTAATTCTCGCGTGCTCAATTTTGACCATGTGAATATTGCCTTCAAAAGCTATTGCGATGTTGCATGTAATCAACGTGTTAGATAGCTTAAACATTGTTAAAAATTGCATCCAAATCTAAAAGTCTGGCAAACAGTAAAAAGAACAACATGTATAGATTACTCTTGGAAGTTACGAGGAGAAAACTAGGTATTCAAGGTTTGTGTTGCACTTTTCCCAATAAATAAATGAAAGAGACGAAGTATTCCTTAGCGAACTCAATCTTTACCATATTAGGCTTTTATGCTGCAATATTGATTGTCCAACGTGATGATTCAAATACTAAAAGGTATGATTCTCTATTTTAAAGATTAAGTCGTTTAATTTTATTTTCTAACCGTTAAACAGTTACTAAACGTTATTTAGAAATCTGTGGGCATCTGCTTTTTACGAATAGATTATAAAGATACAACTATAGTTTAAAACAATACTTGTAATTGAGGAGCATAGAAAGACAAGGGTTGTGTCTTTGTAAACCAATCGAAAAAAGCAGCAACAAATAAGTATAGTAACAACAACAAAAAATTACAAAAAAAAAATTATTAACGTGCTACCCCCTTATATAAAATAAGAGATTATCAAAAAGTATAAGATCTAAGAGATACTCAATTTTTTTGAGAACACAAAAGACATTACAAAAGCCTTGTAAGTCTCGATGACAAAAGTTTTATTAACCGTTTTTTGGATGTTTTGAGTGAACGTTTTTTGGTTCATAAAGTTCATAAAGACCGAAATGACCTCTTTAGGAAGCTTTTTTCAAACGTTTTTTTTCAGACGATTTTGGACCCTCTCCAAACTGATTTTTTGAGTTCCCACAAAATATAAGATATGTAAAATATTCATGAGAACTAAGTTAATTCCCAGCAAGCACAGCGTTAGAAATGGAAACAGCGTTGAAATAACGTTGATCGACGCCAATCAACGTTGTTTTAACGTTGTATGCTTGCTGGGCTTGATTAAGTCTGTTGCCTATAGTCAAAAGAACATGCCAAAAAGTAAACCTATGCCATCAACTCTTGCTGCAATGAAACAGGAAGCAGTTGATCTTGGTTTGATGGGTTCAGAAGGAAAAGAAAAAGTAACTACTCCAAGAGGAAAACTTATCAAGGTAAGTTAGTTTAGGAAATTTTCCCATCGTTTGTACTGCTGTTAAAAAAAGATATTTATGTAACAAGGCGGTTAGAAGGTCTCACAGGTTGTTGGGGCAAAAAAAAAAAGAAATTTTACATAATTCCAAAAGTCAAGGATAATTTGAATACTGATATTGACAAGATAGTATACATTGATTTTGTCTTGTTTAGTATTTTCAGAGCAGTAACAGATATTTTAGCTGGTTATCGGTTATCTTACGTTAAAATATTTTTTTTTTCTTCCATTCAGCCCAATACAACTCATGGAAAATAAACCGTAGCTTCAACCATGTTTCAATGATGGTACTTGGATTGTCAGGGAGTGGAAAGTCATCAACTATAAACCATTTATTTGGAGTAAAAATTGCACCAACATCAGAAAACACGTCTGAAACTCGAAGCACTTCTGAGTATATTGTTACCACCGAAGACCCAACTCTAGACGTCTCAAACCTGACTCTGGTAACGTATTTTTTCTCTTTTCCCTCTAAAAATAGTGCTTTCTTTTAAAAAAAAATCATCAAGCTTTGTAACTTTCGAAATCACGTGTTGTTAACAGATAAACTTTAATTGTATGCAGTAATTTAAAATATTTCCTTTAAAACATCTGTATTGTTATACCTAACTCTAAAGCTATCTTGAAGTTATCAACAAACTGACATGCACCTTCTTGTTGCATATTTCAAAAATATTTATATTAAGATTGATATAACTTATCATTTAATGGGATTGACACTTATTATAAGAAAAATGCATACAAACTAAACTTTTACGCATCATCAAATAACATATGCAGAGTTTTAAAGTATTCCTTTGTGTTTTTACCAAAACTTTATTGAAGGTTTAGAGTTCCTTTATGATAGCCAAATGTATAGAATGTCTTTATGATAGCCAAATCTATATAATGTTTATGATAGCCAAATCTATATGTTTATGATAGCCAAATCTATATAATGTTTATGATAGCCAAATCTATATGTTTATGATAGCCAAATCTATATAATGTTTATGATAGCCAAATGTATAGAATGTCTTTATGATAGCCAAATCTATATAATGTTTATGATAGCCAAATCTATATAATGTTTATGATAGCCAAATCTATAGAATGTCTTGGAAAACTGTTTAACGAGTACATGATCGATTTTCAGGCGCAGTTTTTTATCGTTTACCGCCAAGATGATCTAAAGTTTTTTAAAACCAATGTTTTGTGTTCGGCGGTTGTCAGCTTTTGGAAGAAAATTAATGCGTTTCTCATTATGGTACGAAGCAGTAGTGTTAGCGTAGTGAGATCTCGCTAGGTCGGGCCAGAATAGATATTTACACGGTTGTAAAATAAAAACAAAAGCGGTTAATTTGGGTTCCGTAGAAGATAATGCACCAGCCATTTTGCAATCTGGACAAACCTTTCAGCGAAGGAGCAATTACTAAAGCCAAGATTAAAAAAGATTAAAGAAATTCAAATCAGGAGATATAAAACTCGCAGATGAAGAAGAATGAGGTTAACCATTCATTTTTGATGAAACGGCACTTTTGGCAGCCGCGGAAGAGGACGAAAGCTTGACAACGAGATGTTGACTAAAGTCTTTAATAAGGATTATTCTGCCATTGCTTTTATTCTCAATAAGCTCGGAAAAGTATAGAAATTGATTGGATAGGTCTCCCATGAATTCTTTTATAGAAACAGAGTAAAAACGTTAAGAATTTTCACCAAATTGCAGCTGCGAAACAACCAAGCTCCTTTCCTATAGAATCACTTCATCTCATCACTGAGGATGAATCGTGGCTTCTCTTCTTATAAAGGATAATCGTAAGCCACCCACTATTAGCAAGCAGTGTGGTGGCTTTTGTAAAACAAAAGCGGAACAAACTACTGGGAAGTCATCTCAAACGGGATTTTTGTTTGATGGAATAACGGCGATGAGCGTAAACAACGACGGGTTCTGGACATAAATGGCAAACGACAATTAAATAACGACAGCAATACCCATCTTGCTCAAATTTAGCGGATTTATGTTGCAATCAATACAAAAAGACCTTGCAAAAACAATTATATTTTTTCGTCCAATTATATTCTATTACGTCAATTGATGACAAATTGGCTTGCGTACAAAGTTTCGGAATCTATTAGGTGCAAAGCAAAATGGAACCAGCAATGAAGGTAGAAGGTGAATATGTTCCGGAGCAATTATTCAAAGATGTTTTTGTTAAACTTTGTTGTTGTTTTCGTTGAATGATATATGTTGAAAAAAAACCGCAATAATTCTGCAACGATGCAATATTTGTAGTAATGCACATTTTGTCACTGGGGGCAATGGTCGGCAAACTGTGCCACATCGTTACTCTATTTTTTTCCCTCTGTCAATTTCCCATCGAATTACTCGTTATTTCAGAAAAGAAGCCCATTATGCAGCTTAATCCTATATTTTAGGTGTCCTATAATTCTAATCTATATTTGCAGTCCTATTGTAATCCTATATTTGCATTCTGTTGTGTTAAAAATATTCTAAGTATTTTTGCAACAGCAATGATGATGAAGTTTCCCATGTCAAATATGGATTTAAAAAATAGTCAAGTTAAAAAAAAATTTAAAAAAAATTTGATATTGTAACCATGGTTTTCAAATTTATAACATGATTATCTGAAAACTAATTTCATCTTCTGTCTTTTGTAGGGGATTATTGACACTCCTGGATTTAACGACACAGATGGTCTGGCTCAAGATGCCTGTAACTTACTTTCTATTGACGAATTCTATAAAAACAAAGCATCGTTTATTGGGTGCTACCCTAACGTGATTTTGTTATTTGTTCAAGCAACTGACACAAGAATTTTGGGGAAAAATAGCAACTTTTACAAACCTCTAAGAGCTTTTTCGAAGCTCGGGCTGATTGATAAAAACAACCCTAATGTAGTTGCTGTGATTTCTTTTGCATGCTCAATTCCTTACAAAAATGTTGAAAAATGGAGTTCGATAATGGAAGCAAAATGTCTTGAGGTCAAAAAAATGATTAGAGAAACGCTGATGGTTAATGCACCTGTTGTTCTGATTGAAAATAATGTTGAAGACAATGAGTTAATTGCAACAAATGACGGAGAGCAGACAAAACTTCCAGACGGAACACTTCAGCCCAAAAATCTGTTTCTTGCAATTGCAAATCTTTTAAAAGAATACAATGACGATCTTGGATTAATGGCAATGAAAAGATTTTTTGCTATAAGTTTAAACGGTAAAAAAATGCCTGAAAAGGGATTCTCTGTTTCTGCAAAGATAGCAAAATTTGCTGCACTGAATGCTAAAGAAACTGAGATCATGAACAACTTGTTAAGAGAATCAACAGAAGGATCTCAACTTCCTGAAGTACTTACCAAAATAAATGAATACATCAGCAAAAATGTTGAAAGGCTATCAGAGGTAAAAAAAACAAGAATTTTTTACGTATTCCAAAATTAGGAACGAGCATTTACATTTAAGTCTTAAAAACGACTTTGGCGAAAGTGCTCGTTCATCAGATATGTTTGTGATGTTTCGGGGAAATACAAGATCGGATGTTTATTAATCCGACATTTTGCAAATTAAGGCTTTAATAATGCTTTTTTACATGATCATTTAAACAAGATTAGAGTACATTCATAAACATTTACAGGATAGGTAATGTATTTAAACTACTATTCCACTTTCAAGTCTTGGTTCTATTGCTATTTAAACTATGCTTATCAATAATTAATTTAAGTTTTATAATGTAAAATTATTAGGAAAGTCGTAATGAGTTGCAACAAATCAGCATTGAATTAGTTGAACAACTTGGACTGTTAACTCTAAAAGACATAAAAGAACACTCCATCGGAAGTCTCAATTATCTCCTGAAAAAAGAGTTATCACAAACTGGAATTCAAATGCTTAAAGAAAGTTTTGACCTGGACGCAAATCAAAAATTGTCTGATACTTTTATGTGTGTCGGAAATGGGTACAACATTCTAAATGATGAAATTAAGCCATTTGCGCTTTTTAAAATGAATGATGAGACTCTGCAAGACACTTCACATGGTATCAAAGTCCCTAAAGGGATGGAGTTATCAAAAGTTCAACTGTCAGAGACATTCATGGAACACTTTAAAGAAGAAGGTTCATACATTCAAAATCGTTTAAAACAGCTTAGTATCACGGCTGATGTGGATATTGGTATGTTTAAAATGAAAAGCAGAGGTGGATTTTCTAGAGAGTGTTCCCAGAAGTCTTCTTTCTCAACAACTGAAAACTCGTTTCTCTACGAAAAAAGACTTTTCAAGGTGGAAATCAAAGATATGGCAGAATTAACTTTGATGGATAACTTTAAAAATTCGGTTCACCAACTACCTGGCAACTATAATAAGAATATTCCAGATAATCGAACTCAGTTTGAAAGCTTTTTCAATACTTGGGGACAATTTATTGTCACTTCAGCTTATGGCGGAGGAAGTGTTGAATTAAAACACAGTTCAATTGAAAGCCAAAATGATTCAAAAACACTCTCCGATATACGCGTTGGATTGGAAACATCATTTCGTAACATCTCAGGTGGTTTCGACATGAAGTACAGTAATTCTGATTTATCAGGCTGCTCCAGTATTTTAAATACTTCTAACCTTAAATGGAATGGTGGTGATAGCACTAAATGGTGGAGATGCACTAAACGACTACCTTGGTGGAAAGTTTACTCTACTTTTAAAGAAAGAAGAGAAGAATCAACAGCTGAAAGAAGAAGAAGAAAAGAAAACGCAGGAAAAATAAAAGAAGAAGAAACCAGCAGAAAAAAAATTGCTGAAAACACAGAAACACAAACAAGCAGTTGCTTTCCTGGAGATTCTTTTGTTTGGGTTAAAAAAAAAAATGTTCCAACGCCTGTGTGTCATATTAAAGTTGGAGATGAAGTTCTCTGCACAAACAGTAACCAAACAAAACTTATTTATTCGCCTGTATTTATGTTTGGTCATTTGTGGGCGCAATATTACTATCTCACCTAAACACTTATTGCAAATCCAAAAAAAAGGAAAAAAAGAAGCTGAATCGTTTTCGCTGATGAAGTTGTTATTGGAGATTCTATTTTTACAACAGCCAGTTGCAACTTTAACAGTTTTAAGATGGTCCGCAGTAAAGTTGTCCGAATTGAAAAAATCATTTCTAAAGGTCTCTATGCCCCATTTACTTTAAGTGGAACCATTATTGTCGACAATATTCTGGCAAGTTGCTATGCCAATGTTCCACATGTTTTTTTCTTGGGCTCAAGTAAAATTTCAAGCCAGTATTTGGCTCATGTAACTCTAGCCCCACTCAGAGCCGCATATTATTTTGGATTCTCTGGAATTTTAGATATTCAATTAGGCAAAGACATGCCATACTGCATCGAACGGGTTTTGCATTACTTTAATCCGTACCTTGCCATTTGAAAAAATAGGTATGTTTGACTCACTTAGTTCTGTAGATTATTATGGACTCTCCAGAGTTTTAATCGGAGGAGCTACGCCTTGATTCTTTGAGATGTGAACTAATACAAAATTTGTAAACTGATCTTTTAAAACTTATGTTTGAAATAAATTTTAACAGGCATAATATTCCAACTCACTTTTATGCTATTTTTAATCGTGCATGGAGCAGATATTTTAGAGTTTTATTTCATTTATTTCCTGACCTGTTGGAATCCAGTATAAATTTGAAGGCAAACATTCTAGTGATTCGCTTGTTGACATCCATTTGGCTTTAAAAACACTTCTACCAATCTTTCTGGAAATTTTCTCACCAAACCTTTAAGATTTTGGTATAGAATATGCTTTCAAAATAATTTAATTTAAATTATTTTAAAAGTATAGTCACTTTTTAAAAAACATATTTTATAACAAGAATATTTATTTGTAAATTTTAGCGGGCTGTATCCGCCGGACACATATTTCTATATTTAACTTTATCGTTTTCGAAAGTATTCGGAACATTCTGGAAGTTAAAAAATCTGATACTTGCTGTGTAGTCTAAATTTTGAGCAGCTAAAACCTGTCTGGATTTTGAGTATCTGACACTTGTTGACACTTAAACCTTTTAAGAGTCTTGAGTATTAGTGCCCAATCTCTTATTATATGAAATTTTCTTGTAAACTTGTATTTTTTCCATAAAAAAGATCAAGCCAGCATATATACAGGGCGCGGAACTAGGCTCCTTTCTCAGGGGGGGGGGGGGGGGAGTGGCTAAAATTTTACAAACAAATGCAATCATTGTAAAAGCCCTAATGAACTTTATTAGTACAATAAGTGAATAAATAGGGTGTCCCAGAGTAAGGTCCGAGACAATTTAAATCAAGTGCACGATATACAATCACGAATCTGATAATAAAAAGAAGAAAAGAGCCAAGTGGAAAAGTATTTTAAGAAATTTTAGAAAAATAGACCGTTTTAGATTTTCCTTTAACTTGACTTGCATAGCTGTGGCCCAAACATTGAGTGGTATATGGATGCGAGTTTTTGCTAACATGTCGGTATCGCCAGCTTTTGCTAACATGTAGTTATCCCCAGCTTTTGCTAACATGCCGTTATTGCTGGCTTTTGCAAACATGCCGTTATTACTGGCTTTTGCAAACATGCTGTTGGAACGGCTAAACTTGAGAATGAGATTACTTTTTTGTGTTTTGAATGAAAGTTTCTTATTACAGTACCAAGATAAGTTATGTTTCTAGAGAAAGATTGTTTTGATCGCTTATTCCAAAATTTAAGTATTTTAGAAGGTTCTTGTTAGTTTTCTTAGAATATAGTCAACCAATCAGTATGAATGTATTTCGCATTTGTAAATTAGAACTTAGAATTCAATATCAATATATTGTGTACGAAAAAAAAAAGTTATAAAACACGAGTGATTGCATTGTAATTCGTTTTTAAAACAGAATGACCTAAATACGATGTACAAAATAGCTTTAAAGATAAATTACTCACTTAATAAAATTGGATTTTACAGAATTTATATAGAAACACATATAAATCAAGTTTTTTAAAGAGATGAAACATAGATAAAGTAAATATATATGCATTCACATGTCTACATGTACATATGCAGCAATATTGAATTATAAGATATATATACACAAATCGAAAATATAGAAGTGAAAAATGAAGCGAACTGAGATATAGAGAGAAATGGTAGTGACTTTTGGAACAGATTCTTGGATCTAAAGATAAAATTTGATTTTTGGCAGTGTGGAAGATTTCACAAAATAAATATTGTTTTGATGAATAATTGCTTTTTTGTTTATAGATATTTTAAAGTTTGATATACTGGCAATCCTTTTAGGTGTTACGTCAATGGATATATAAAAAATTTAATGTGTGTAGGCTGCAGCTTTCGCAAATAAACATATCAAACTGCAAAACAAGCATAAACTGTGTTATATCAAATCAAGATTTAATAATCTATTTAATAGAGGAAGTATTTAGCAAAATAATTTTTAGTATTCGATAACTCATTAAAAGTAATTATAAATATCTTTAACCAAGACACCCTGATCTCCATGAACGCGACTTCGAAGTTAACTACCTCGTATTTTACTTTTCTATCGAAGAAAAGATAACATGAAATTTTTTCTTTTCTTTTCTTTTCTACTTTTCTTACTTTGGAGGCAAAAATGTAAAACTTAGAAGTAAAGTTTTTATTGCTCGTAGGAAATTGAAAACTAATCATATAAGAATTTTTTACAAGAATTTTATACAAAAAAAAAAAACTTTATTCCCATAATAAGTTCACCACCGTCTTTTTCATGCGCCGCTTTTATTTCCCTCCGCTGAGCACTTGATTCATTTCCCTCCACGGAGCACTTGATTTATTATAAACTAAAATTTACATAAGTTTCGCAAAAATTGTTATAATGACGACAAAATAAAACAAATCATACAACTTTTATGAGGTAGCTCTAATTTCATACAAATATATTCGGAATTTCATGTTGTTTTCCGCGACAATAATGTCGACCCTCCATCGGGTTGCATTCTGACAACACGTTTTAGAAGGAAACTATCGCACGTGTGTAGCATAAAAGTGCTGTGGAGAATTTTTCGATCAAAAAATCGATCCTTTTCTTCAAGAAGAGAAATTCACTAAACTTTAACTTAAAATCTTATGTTCGAAGTGAACACAAAATTGAAAGTTTATTGGTTGTCAGCGATTGAATTTGCGTTGTGTTTAAAGCAGCCCTAAAATTCAATGGGCAACTTTTTCTTTTTCTTTTTTTTCAGCCACTGTCATCTAAAACTAAAACTTTGACTCGAAAAAGTAATTTTTTTTTTGACAAAAATATTTCGTTGAATTGAACAGACTATATTTGTGAAGTTACATTGTTACGCTCGAGAACTAAAGTTATAACTTTAACATGATCAAATTCTCTATTTAGTTGCTAAAAATTTGTATGCAATTATTTAATGCCTTTTATAATTTTTTTTTTTTTTTTCAAGTTTTATTTAATGTAGAAGCCGTTTAAAATTGCATCATCAACCCCACAGTTCCAAATGGGATCAGTTCACGAATATTTGACAAAAGAACACTTAAACCAATTGTGTCCTTGAACTACCCAATTAAAACGATAACTAATTGGACTGAGCATTAATCAAGGTAAAATAAGTTTAGTAGAAACATATCAAACTTAAGAACTGAAGGCCAAGGAAAGGTAACAGCAAAAGTATTTTTTATTCTCAGCCACTTAGATAATTTTTTTTTTCTGTTTAACTGACTTCAATTTTAACGCTCCTTAAATTATAAGACCGTCAAATAGTTGATAAAATGGAGGAGAGGTGGGCGCCCAGTTAGAAATACAACTTTACACGAATTCGAATCCATCCTGCATAATCCTTAAGACTCAGTTCACACTTACTGATAAAACATAAGCATAACAAGCGCTGCAAATATGAGTATGACAAGGTTTGATTCACATTCCGCAAAGATTCTCAGTACACAAGCATTCTCTCGGTATGTACAATATACTCAGTAGCTTCAGTAATTTTGCAGTTTTTAAAAAACTTGAATGGGTAACAACAGTGGCGTACCTAGGGTAAATAGCGCCTGGGGCAAACACCGATCTCACGCCCCTCCTCCCCACATAAAGTGCTTAATTACAATTTTTTAATAAATGATGACACAAACTTTATTTTATATAATGTATTTATTTTAAATGATATATTTTTTCTTAATTTATTTTATATAATTCTCGCTTATTGTATCGCAACCAAGCCTCTTTTGCGCCCCTTTCAGGCTGGCGCCCATGGCACGTGCCCTTCCTGCCCTACCCTAGATACGCCACTGGGTAACAAAGTGCGTAGGTATGTGTAACCAGGAGATACTAGAAACTTACTGGACTGTTAAACAAAATAAAAGATGTTTTAAAAAAATCTCTCGTTTAATGAAATCCTTTTCAATCAAACGCGTTATTTAATTCGTATTTTTATGCTTAAATCAGTCGAAACTTGACAAGTGAAAACTTTTTCCTTTGAACTTCTGTTTTTATATTTGTTTAAAACTAATATTTCGTTTGTTTTATGCTTATTTTTACGTAATTAAGAAAATTTAACTTATGGCCGTCGAAACAGGATGATTCGAGGGCTTCTCCGCCAATAAACGTGAGGGGAGATTTGTAATAAGACTTTTTTTAAAAAGGTACGAGTTACATCAGTAAACAGACTGTAATGGCGTTTTCATATTAATAATGGGATGTCGTTGTGAATTTTTAAACTCTACGAGACATACTCTGGGATTTTCCTTGCTAGATAAATTAGTTTAAAAATCTCCGACGGTTTTATTCAATTTTGAAATGAACAGGATAAAAGATTTGCTGGTATCTTACAGTGGCTTAAGAACTATAAATAATAAATTCATTACATGTAACTATAGCAACTCTTAGATATTTTTGCTGAAACAAAAACACATTTACAAGCAATTATTGGAAGCAGGTAAAGAAATCTCCAAATTAGAACAAAGTTCTAAAGATGTAAACTGATGACGTTATAACGTAGGCGTGCAGTTTTTCGTTGTTGGTTTTGCTACGTCACCAATTTGAGCGTCACTTTCTTTAAACGTTGGATGTTTTATTCATGTTTAAGGAAATGTTAATTTAATTGCTTAATTGCTGACCGTACAACCCATATAATTTATTGAGATAGAGCCAATTAATGTAAATAATGATACAATATGTGAATATAAATACTATATGTAAACTTAAAATGGAATAAATTTTGAAATATATACATATATATATATATATATATATATATATATATATATATATATATATATATATATATATATATATATATATATATATATATATTATCGTGTAACAAATTTTCTTTTCATAACTATATATTTAAAAGTCCTAACTACTGAAACATAATGACAACAAAATGATTTTTTGTTGACGTGATTTGTATAAGAAAACTAATAGTTACGAAAATGTAGTCCGATTAAAAGACAATAGCGCCAAAAGAACTGAATGTACATGTTATCGCGCGAAAAGGACTGAACGTACATGTTATCGATTGAGCTATAATACAATACCTATAATAAGATAATATGTATTCATTAAATTAGATATCAATTAATTAGCTTCTTTGTGTTTTTTCACCCGTAAAACATCAACTATTAAACATAAATATTACACGCCACGTGCCTACACACATCCTGCTCTTTATCAATATTATCATAAATACGAATTAAATTTATAATCAACTTAACTTCCCTGAGTTTACCTCAGAAATTCAAGGATATATTTTTACATCAAATAAAAAAAACTTATTAAAAAATAAAATTTAGTTAAAATTTAATTTAAAAAAAAAGAAACTTAATTAAAATTTAGATATTGCTATTAGTAACTGTCGCGGTCCAACAAAAAAAAAAAAACTGTTCTACAAAAAAACGTCGACAACGCAACAACTGTTAATCACCTTACCGTCAGAATTTGGCAGCCTTAGATTCAAAATGACACATTTTTTTTTACAAAACTGCAAAAAATAGTAACAACCGAACTCATTTTGTGTTCGTTGTTTTTTGATTTTTTTTTTTTTGCGCATATTCCTAAGTTAAGCAGTTGCCTGATTATGCCAGAATATAGAATTTTTAAAAAATCTTTAAAAAAAATTTTTAAAAAGTTCTGACAAATTTAGTTCGATAAAAATGGTTCAAAATTAGAAAGTTGATAAATTAATTTCGGATTTTTTATACTTCAAGTTGTTTTGCAATATTTTTTTTTTTAAACACGAAATTGTAGATTGTTATGCTAAAAGTACTTCGGTAAAAAAAGGTACTTTTTATTCATACTCATTCTGTTGTTAGTTTTTCCTGAAAAATTTTTACCTAGAAACGTAACATAGGTTTTCGATTGCCTTTGAATTCCGATGCACTTTTATTTTGTAATGGTAAAAAATAACAAATTACAACCACAAATTATTTCTATTTAATTCAGCTATAAATTTTTAATTCACTCAAATATGATTTTTATCTCTTTCATCTTTTGATTTTTTTAATTAGTAATGCCAATTGTTTTTATCGCCGACATCCATCTTCAATTGGATGTTATAATTGCTATTTATAACCCAATTCGGAAGATAAGGTTTAATTTTCAATATTAGCCATTTGGAAAATATGTTTATGAACATTTGTTGTCTAATTTGGCTTTATCCTAATATACAACACATAATTAAAATTAAAATTATGAAATAATTTCTACTGGTAAATGAAACGCTAAACAATCATTGGCAGGTAAATAAAGCATTCATTTCATTGGTTAGTTTTCATCTTCAATGTTTATGAGATTGCTTTATGTATAGTCTTTGAAGAAATGTAACTGTATAGTCGTTCCAGATATATGAGCATAGAGGAATCTTCTGACTCTTGTCAGCTGTATCTTTCAAATGGAATGTCATATGGAATTTAAGCCTGCTTTACATATAATAGCATTGGTTTTAGGCGCTTTAATCATCTCCGCAAATTCCATTATTATTTACTTATTCTTCAGAAACAGAAATTTACGGAGAAACGTAACAAACCTTTTGATTATTAGTCTTTGTTTAGCTGACTTACTAAATGGAATCTCTGTTATTTTTCTCGTTTTACCGTATTATTACATAAATTTCAACGACTGCTCAACAACATTGCAAGCTTTTGAACCCGCTTATTTTGCCGCTACAGATATCCTCACGAATGGATTAACTATAGTTTGTGTGTTGCATTTGCTTCTTTTGTCGTGTGAGCATTTTATCTCGCTTTATTATGCACTGCGATACAGAGCAATTGTTACAAGGAACAGGATTTTTGCTATGTGTGTAATTGCCTGGCTCGTTGGGTTGTCTGTTTCTTTTATACAGCTTAGTTGGTTACTTCCGTTTATAAAAGATCCGAGTTTACCGCTGTTAATCGAGCTACGAAAAAAAGAAAATATCTATACCGTGACATCTGTCGTGTTGTTTGCTTTTATACCAATATTTTTTTTGACTTCAAAATATGCGTGGCTTTTCTGCTTGTTTCAAAGGCTGCTACGAAGGGAAGCTAATTTATTGTCGAAGAAGCAGCGGACTAGAGATTTAAAAATGATTTTGTTTTATTCTGTTATGTTTCTTTCGTTCATTTTGTTTTGCTGTCCGTACCTTCTTCTTAAAGTTTTGATCAGCGTTAACAACTCCGGTGTCATGAAACTTCCAGCTGAGTTTTTTGAAGGGCTTTTTGTCTTAAGGTACATTTTATCATTAATCAATCCTCTAATTTACGCTGTGTACAAACGAGACTTTAAAAATGTAATAAAAAGCCGTTTAAAATTACCAAAGATTTTTTTCAGAAAGAGAATCTTTGAGAACACCGATAACAATCTATTAACGGAGCATGAAAATATTATAAGGCAAGACAGTGGTGCAGAAAAAACGATTGAATTAAGTAATTTTCCTAAGTAACTTAAAACATTTGGATGAGTAATTTTGATTTGAGAGAGAGCAATGATGATGTAAAGAAAGCAATAAAGATGCGAGAAAGAGAGAGAGCAATAATGATATGATAGAGAGCAAAATATATGCTATAAAATGTGTAAAGTTGCATAAAGATAATAAATTTTTATTCATTTTTCTTAATCAACCCCCCCCCCCCTCTCCTCGCCCCCTCCTTCCCCTGTGTCTTTACATTAATTTTGGGAAACAAGAGTCTTAACATTTCCAATAAAAACTTTTATTGTAAAAACTTTCATTTTTAAAAGTTATTGCAAAGCAGAGGAAGTATTGGTTGCGATTCAACAATATATTGTGGTTATAATATTACATTTGTGATCAAACATCAGATTAACTACCACAGTTTTTGATTTTGAATTGATCATTAAAAGTTTAAATATTGTATTTCAGCACCAAATGGCAATAATAAAAAAGCTAATGTAATTATAAACAAATGTACTTATATATTAGTGGCGTAGCCTTAAAGGTGCAAAGCAATCTCTCGAAAAAGACTGCATTTTCACCTTTTAATTTGAGTTAAAAGAAACTCTTTTGGAATGCAATTTTAGAAATATAGCTTTTAGAAATATGAGTTTTAGAAATATAGCACTTAATGTTTAAAAACTAATGGCGAATTTAATTACTTACTCAAAAGCATAAACGATAATCTGGTTATGTATAAATTACTGACCAAAACTACGGTTTTTAATATTAATACCAAAGTCTTAGAGAAATTCTTCTTGCAAAGTGTTTTAGTACTTAATTTGAATAGGACGAAAGCTTAAAAAAAAAATAAAAACACTCATTCTTAGGATTCAATTACTTGAAAAATGTAATTATCAGTTAACTTTGCAATAGATAAGTACGTAAAAAAAACTAAAAATGCAAGTAAACAAGTATATCTACCCCTAGAAATGGTATTAAAAACCACTAAAGGTCCTATATTGAACCGCTATCGTACCAACATTGCTTTGCCGCCAATGTCAAAAAGTTGGCAATTTGCCGCCTTCGGCCCGCTGTTGGACCACCTTCAGCTTGCAAATAAACGGACCGATATAAATACGATGTGCAAGACAGCACGGCACCACAGCGGGCGGCCGACGTCGGCACAGCATAAGTGCTGACAGCGGTCCTCCACCGGTCCGACTACTTAATGTTTACTGGGTAGCTCTGAGTTAGCACAAGTCCAAGCGATACGTTTGTTTAAACCTTATGAACGCCAGATCCACAATAATCCTAATGCTTTGTAAGCTGTGATATATAATATTATGATATATGCTTTAATTCATATTGATGCTTTTGCTATTTAAAATCAAATTACTGTCTTTGTTGCTATTTTCATCAATGTTTAAACAATTCGCTTAGCGTACTTTTTTAAACATTAAAATACTGATTTCAACCCCTCAAGACTATTCCCTCCTCTAACTCTTCCTCTTCCCCTGATACTAAAAGAAGAATCTGAACGGTACGTTGGTATAAATCTTATGCGCGCAAGATCAGCGACATAATAAGTATGTATAACAAGCCTGTCTTTCAATCGTTTTGTAAGTTTACGTACAATTATGATATATACTCTAATTTCTATTGATTTATTCCTTTTACTATTCCAAAATAAATGAAGACCACACGGGTAAAACCACAGATACATATATATATATATATATATATATATATATATATATATATATATATATATATATATATATATATATAGTAAACTCTCTTTTTCTTTCATTGACTGCCTTTTTTTTAGGTTTTTTTGTGACTGTAGGGTTGTTTAGATTATCCGCCGCCATATTTTTTTTTAATGATAAATGTTAGTCACGTGACTTATTATTTTATCATTATTGGTTTAGTTATAAATAACATGGACAACTGCGTTTTTAACCAAGTGAACAATTGGACAACAATGGTTGTTTCAAAGTTGCCCTTTTTTTAAAACTTTCGCTGCCAACTACGAGTATACTCGTAGTAAGTTGGCGTCATTATCGTAGTTATACTAACTTATTTCATATAATATTTGTGCATAACTGGCTCTGTTCATTTTTTTTTTTCTTAGCTTCACATTTGGTTTCAGAAAATATTACATTCAAGTTTTTATTTTAAAAATCCAAGGAGCCTAACAAAAAATGCGGATAAAGACAGAAATAGCTTAAAACAGATAAAAATAAAACATTGATATTGATTTAATTTTATTTCATGAAAATTCAAGTGTAAACCTATTCTGTTGAATGATACATTCTGAAACATTCGTCAATACATAACGGAGGTCTATTTTCACAAGCAACACATTCATATCGTGTTTCTTTACGCTTTATTTTAGAGCAGACTCGACATGGTTTTGTTGGGAATTTTTTCTTTTCATTCGGTGGCATTGAAGACAAGTAGTGGAAGCTATTATTGGTGATTCGAGGCACAATTTCATTCAAACGTTCACTCAATAAATCCGTAACAACTAATTCTTTAAACATAAGCAAGGAAACTGTTTGATCTACCCCATATTTGCTGTTTAGACAGTAAGCATTAAAAAAAAAAGTATCAAAGAGATGAAGTGCTACTTTTTTATACCATCTAATTTTCTTTCTTAGGCAATCATAATATGATACCATTTGTTCCGCCCTATTTACTCCTGACATATATTGATTGTAATCTTTAATAATGTTGGGTTTCATTTTCTTCTCTCCTCTTCTGTTTTTCATTTCAATCATTTGCAACGAATGCAAGTTGCCAATCGTTAGCACGTCTCTTTCGTCTTTCCATTTAGCAACCACTACATCCTCTCTGCTCCTGCTTATAACGTCTCTCTGTTTCAGTTTTGCTTTTGTACACTCTTTTGGATTTGACTTTCAGTCAGTTCTTAAAGTACCACAAATATATGTTTTTGATTTATCATGTGCTTTGTTAATTCAAAGGAATTGTAAAAGCTATCAGTGTACAGGTGTTAACCTTTTCCCAGAAATTTTTCCATTAAATCTAAAACAATAGCTCCCGTTTTACCCAACAAATGTTTATCGAGAGTCGTCTCGCCAGAGTAGATTTTTACTTTTAGTACAATACCATCTGATTTTCAAAGCTCATAGAACTTGATACCATACTTCTGTCTTTTATTTTTCACATACTGCCTGAATACAAGATGTCCCTTCCAAAGCATTATTGACTCATCGATTGATATATTTTTATTAGGACAGTAGATGTTATTAATTGCATTATTTAAGTGATCGAGAAGTCCAATAATTTTACACAAGCGTCCACTACCCGAATCTTCATAGTTAACAAAATGCCAAAACCGTAATGTTAGTTGGAATTTATTTCGTGACATTATTCTAGAAAATAAGGGACATCGATAGAGACTGTTCTTAGACCAATAGTGTTCTAAAGATGGCATTTTGACACACCACATATGAAGAAGAAGAACTTTAAGGAACTGCCGCATATCTTCTGAATTTATTGGTTTCCAATCTTTAAAACGTGAGCTTGTTCTGAGGGGACGCTGCTTATTCATTTCTTGCGTTGTGTAGCGATTAGTTTCAACTACCATAGTATTTATAAGCTCTTCTGTAACAAATAGTCTAAAGAAATCTAATGGTTTCTTGCTCTCCATGTTTATCTTCAAACCAGGATTCGCAGTAAATTGAATTTGTTTTACAATATTCGGCTCATCTTTCCATCGGTTTGAATTTCTAGATGGACCACCCGTTGTTCTAGCTCTTTTCGGCGGCATTAAAAAATCTTCTGCAGTGGCTACTAGATGAACGTCTGTGTACTGATTGTCATCACTTTCTAAATTAC